>NW_017672653.1:60998-65890 GCF_001879085.1 Nicotiana attenuata
GAGAGACTATACTAGCTGCGGGTCGCCTCGAGGAAATACAGCTCACCTAGTCTCCGTGTCAACCATGCTGCTACGCCCACTAGGCCACTAGAGGTGCATGTGTCTGTGCAACAAAAATGCACAGAAGTGTAGTATGAGTATAAAAACAACGTGTACTCAATAAGTATCCCGCCTAATCTCAAAGAAGTAGAGACGAGATGGCAACTTCGACACTTACTAAAGGTCCAGCAATAATATTATTAATGCGATGACTCACGGATTTATTAAGAACAACAGTAAAATTTAAATGAGTCACTAAACATGTGAAAGTTCCTTTTTTATTTAAAGTCTCCGGATTCATAACCCATTAATTAACAATTATCTCAAGTCGGGGAGAGCAGATATTAGTATCAACAAATATCAAGGCAAGCAATACAAGCATGCGCAACTCATGCCGAGGTCGTACAGCCCGATCCAACAATTTTAAAACTGTGCACTGCCAGAGGGTCGAATGGCGCGAACCATAGATGCATCTATTTAATCTACCGAGGCGTTCAGCCCGTTCCACAATAGATAAACACATTCAAATAGTCAAGTCAATAACTCATCAAGGAGCAATTATTCAGAAAAAGACAAGTATCTCTTTTAAAAGTCAAGAATTGATATCTAGTCTATTAGAAATTCATTTACACGTTCAATATGTTCAAGAATTTTTAAATTTGTCAATAAGGTTGCATTTATTACAAGTAAGCATGCTTCTGGGTCCTAGACTACCCGGATGTCACATATTAGTAGCTACGCACGGACTCTCGTCACCTCGTGCATACGTAGCCCCCACAAATAGGAGCACATAACCAATTATTTCACCTATGGGGACAATTCCCTCTTACAAGGTTAGAAAGGAGACTCACCTCGCTCCAATGTGCACTTCCAATACCAAGAATGAGCCCGAACCCTCAAATTGGAGTCGAACGATTCAAAACTAGATAAACGAGGTAGGAACTAGTCAATATAAGCATACAAAATCATATTCTAACTATTCAAGAAATTTCCCACCCCTAAACACAATTTTCCTAAGATCCGACCCCGGGCCCACGTGCCCGGATTCCTAAATTTTTTTTCAAAGGAAGTTGTTCTTCATAAAACAAGGATCAATAATATATGATTTCTAATTCATTTCATAACAAATTTCGTGGTCAAATTCAAATTTGTCAAAACCCTTGGTTTTTGCTCTAACCTCATGATTTCACCTTAATACTAATGTTTAATCTACCTAAGACATAGGTATTAAACTAGAAATAGGTAGAACAAACTTACCTCAAGATGCTAGGTGAAGGTCTTCTCCCAAAACCTCTAAAATCGCCCAATGGAGGAATGAAAAATGGCAAAAATGGACTTAGAACCCGTAATAAATGAACTCACTGCCTCGGCGATTTCCGCATCTGCGGTCAGGGGACCGCATCTGCGAGGAAGTGGCCGCATCTGCGGTCGTTGGGCAAAAGGGTCGGGGCCACTTCTGTGGCCTTGGGGCCGCTTCTGCGGGGCCGCTTCTGCGGTTCGAGAGCCGCTTCTGCGGTTTGGCCTGGCCTTCCCTGGGCCGCATCTGCGATAGGTGGACCGCATCTGCGGTCTCGCACCTGCGGCCCACCAACCGCAGGTGCGGTTATGACAGAAGCTGCAACTTCAGCACTTCTCAAAATCCCATTTTCGATCCGATAACCACCCGGAATCCACTCGAGGCCCCCTGGACCCCAACCAATCATACCAACCAGTCCCAAAACACATTACGGGCGTGCTCGAGGCCTCAATTCATATGAAACAACGGTAAGACCATGAATCGACCTCCAATCCAAGCTTTATGAACTTTAGAATTTCAAACTTCTACTTTCGATGTTTAAACCTATCAAATCACGTCCGATTGACTTCAAATTTTGCGCACAAGTCATATTTAACGTCACGGTCCTACTCCAACTTCCGGAATCGGATTCCGACCCCGATATAAAAAAGTCCACCTCCGGTCAAACTTCTCAAAAACCTTCAAATTTCTATCTTTAGCCAAATGACCCCAAAATGACCCACGAGCATCCGAATTCACTTCCGATCGTGCTCCCAACTCCAGAATCACCATACGGAGCTACTCCCAGACTCGGAATCCCAAACGGACATCAATAACACTGAAATGCACTTCAACCCAAACTTATGAAATTTCCTCCAAAATGCTAACTTCCACAATAGGCGCCAAAACGCTCCCGGGTCATCCAAAACCCGATCCGGGCATACGCCCAAGTCCAAAATCATCATACGAACCTGCTGGAACCTTCAGATCCCGATTCCGATGTCGTTTACTCTAAAATCCAATCCTAGTCAATTCTCTCAACTTAAAGCTTCCGAAATGAGAATTTCCTCTCCAAGTCAACTCCGAACTTCCCGAAATTTAATTCTGACCACGCGTAAAAATCATAATGCCTGAATTGAAGCTGCTCATGGCCTCAAATTGCTGAACGGTGCGCTAGGGCTCAAAACGACCGGTCGGGTCGTTACATGCTTGGGCGAGAGTAATACTAGGATGGGCGACCCCCTGGGAAGTCCTCGTGTTGCATCCTTCTTTTTGGCAGAATTTATATCTTACTTCCTTTAATATATCGACGGTAGATAAAAAAGATTCATAAATGAGTTTTAAGCAATATAAACGATTTTTTTTAAATGAAATAATAATTTATTTTAAAAGAAAATAATTAGGGAAAAAAAGGAAAATATTTGAAAGGTAGATATTGTAAATCACGACCTTACGGGCTTGACACCGTTGCACTTGACATGTCACTATGCCTTGGCCTCGAAGGCGGCATCCGTAAGGCGTCTAGTTGCGATGTCGTCGTTCCATGTGGCCTAGTGTGACAGGCATGTCGGGCCCTCTAATTGTGATATTATCGTCGAGCGCGGCTTGTTGTTATTGGTCAACGCTTTTGCCCGCGAAAAATACATAGGATCAAAAGAGGAATCGCGTAAAACGGATAAATGAGCGTAGAGTTACGTCGTTTTAAGGTTTTACACTTTCGGACCTAGAGCAGAAGGAGGAAAGGTATTAAGGGAATTTAGAGTGCAAGGAATGTCGGATGCAATCATACCATCAATAACGCATCCGATCCCATCAGAACTCCGAAGTAAAGCGTGCTTGGGCGAGAGTAGTACTAGGATGGGTGACCCCCTGGAAGTCCTCGTGTTGCATCCCTCTTTTTGGCAGAATTTATATCTTACTTCTTTTAGTATATCGACGGTAGATATAAAAGATTCATAAATGAGTTTTAAGCAATGTAAACGATATTTTTTTACATGAAATAATAATTTTTTTTAAAAGAAAATAAAGGGAAAATAAAAACAAGGAAAATAATTAAAAGGTAGATATTGTAAATTATGACCTTACGGGCTTAATACCGTTGCACTTGACATGTCACTACGCCTTGGCCTCGAAGGCTGCATCCCTGAGGCGTCTAGTTGCGATGTCGTCGTTCCATGCGGCCTAGTGTGACAGGCATGTCAGGCCCTCTAATTGTCATATTATCGTCGAGCGCGTCTTGTTGTTATTGGTCAACGCTTTTGCCCGCGAAAAATACATAAGATCAAAAAAGGAATCGCGTAAAACGGATAAATAAGCATAAAGTTACGTCATTTAAAGGTTTTACACTTTCGGACCTAGAGCGGAAGGAGGAAAGGTAATAAGGGAATTTCGAGTGCAAGGAATGTCGGATGTGATCATACCAGCACTAACGCACCGGATCCCATCAGAACTCCGACGTTAAGCGTGCTTGGGCAAAAGTAGTACTAGGATGGGTGACCCCTGGGAAGTCCTCGTGTTGCATCCCCCTTCTTGGAAGAATTTATATCTTATTTCTCTTAGTATATCGATCGCAGATATAAAAAAAGATTCATAAATGAGGTTAGGCAATGTAAACGATGTTTTTATTTTTATTTTTTTTACATGAAACAATAATTTTTTTAAAATAAAATAATTAGGGAAAAATAAAAATAAGAAAAATATTTAATAGGTAGATATTGTAAATCCCGACCTTACGGGCTTAAAACCGTTGCACTTGATATGTCACTATGCCTTGGCCTCGAAGGCGGCATCCGTATGGCGTCTAGTTGCGATGTCGTCGTTCCATGCGGCCTAGTGTGACAGGCATGTCGGGCCCTCTAATTGTGATATTATCGTCGAGCGCGGCTTGTTGTTATTGGTCAACGCTTTTGCCCGCGAAAAATACATAAGATCAAAAGAGGAATCGCGTAAAACGGATAAATGAGCGTAAAATTACGTCATTTTAAGGTTTTACACTTTCGGAACTAGAGCGGAAGGAGGAAAGCTAATAAGGGAATTTAGAGTGCAAGGAATGTCGAATGCGATCATACCAGCACTAACGTACCGGATCCCATCAGAACTCCGAAGTTAAGCGTGCTTGGGCGAGAGTAGTACTAGGATGGGTGACGCCCTAGGAAATCCTCGTGTTGCATCCCTCTTTTTGGCAGAATTTATATCTTACTTCTTTTAGTATATCGACGGTAGATAAAAAAGATTCATAAATGAGTTTTAAGCAATGTAAACGATATATTTTTTTAAAAATGAAATAATAATTTATTTTAAAAGAAAATAATTAGGGAAAAAAAAGGAAAATATTTGAAGGGTAGATATTGTAAATCACGACCTTACGGGCTTAACACCGTTGCACTTGACATGTCACTATGCCTTGGCCTCGAAGGCAGCATCCGTAAGGCGTCTAGTTGCGATGTCGTCGTTCCATGTGGTCTAGTGTGACAGGCATGTCGGGCCCTCTAATTGTGATATTATCGTCGAGCGCGGCTTGTTGCTATTGGTCAAAGTCTTTCGCCCGACGAAAAATCACAAATCAAACAAGAGGAAT
>NW_017672653.1:65986-95856 GCF_001879085.1 Nicotiana attenuata
TCCTCGTGTTGCATCCCTCTTTTTGGCAGAATTTATATCTTACTTCTTTTAGTATATCGACGGTAGATATAAAAGATTCATAAACGAGTTTTAAGCAATGTAAACGATGTTTTTTTCACATGAAATAATAATTTTTTTTAAAAGAAAATAATTAGGGAAAAATAAAAATAAGGAAAATATTTAAAAGGTAGATATTTCAAATCACGACCTTACGGGCTTAAAACCGTTGCACTTGACATGTCACTACGCCTTGGTCTCGAAGGCGGCATCCGTAAGGTGTCTAGTTGAGATGTCATCGTTCCATGCGGCCTAGTGTGACAGGCATGTCGGGCCCTCTAATTTTGATATTATCGTCGAGCGCCGCTTGTTGTTATTGGTCAACGCTTTTGCCCAGGAAAAATACATAAGATCAAAAGAGAAATCGCGTAAAACGGACAAATGAGCGTAAAGTTACGTCATTTAAAGGTTTTACACTTTCGGACCTAGAGCGGAAGGAGGAAAGGTAATAAGGGAATTTAGAGTGCAAGGAATGTCGGATGTGATCATACCAGCACTAACGCACCGGATCCCATCAGAACACCGAAGTAGTACTAGGATGGGTGACCCCCTTGGATGTCCTCGTGTTACATCCCTCTTCTTGGCAGAACTTATATCTTACTTCTTTTAGTATATCAATGGTAGATATAAAAGATTCACAAATGAGTTTTAATTTTTTTTTTTAAGCAATCCACTAGGTAGGTGCCTAGGGCTAGTTTTATTAATACTAAAAAAAAGAAAAAAGAACCACATAGGACGAGTACAAATAAGGGGGACAATAGCACTAGTTGTGTTGCCTCTATGCCTTGGCCATATAATCACTCCTCTGTGCCTCACAATGCTCATATGGCAGCCTCATGTAGAGGAATCATGGTGTAGCTGCCGGCAAAGTCTCACGAGGGCATATAATCTCATGGCCATTTGGATATCTTTCCAAAAGCATAGGACCAGTGCAACACAGACTAGGGTAAACCTTACCTTACTAATCCTATTGAGGCAAATAAAAAAAAACTTCACCTACTAGCAAGCATGTAAAAAGAAGGAACTAGCTAAAACTAAATATTCTATGATCATCACAGAGTTTATAACATACTCTGTGATGATATTACATAGAACTATACTAATATGATGATAGAATAAAAAGATGAAGAAACCACCATGGTGCTCTCTTTTCTCTAATCTTGTGAAATCTTCAATTTGTAGATTCTTGTCTTCGTCCACAACTCTTTTCAAAATGTCTTCAAAAATTATGCTTTTTTCTTCGAACGATTGGACTTTGTAGATGTAGTTTGAGTGATCTGTTTTTGTTTTGAATTTCTCATTGGGGGCCTCCTTATGTTTGCATCTTCATTTACTCTGCCATCCCAACTTTTATCCCTTGTACGAGACTTCTTACTTTTTCCGCTATGCATAGTTGATAAGTCCCCTTTTCTTCCTACCTCTTCGCTACACTGTTGCAACATTGCATCTTCCTCTCCTTCTTCATATAATTCTCACCCCAAGTGCACTGGTTGTGGAACATTTTGGACCATATCAAGTGTCACCAATGCAGATTGTCCTTGTGTTTTTGTCACCACTGTCTTGCTTTGATGTAATTCTATTTTTTGCAATTTGTTCCTGCGCTTACTCACAGGCCCAGAGCTAAAGGCAGTAAGATTTACAGGATTTAACGAATTAGAACTCACCATTGCATCCAATAACTTTCTCTCCTCCTCTGAAATAACTGGACTGGTTGTAACAATTTGATTATGTCCAGAATTTACTGCTGTGTCTTCTCGATCATGTATATGAGGAGCAGCTGGAATATCTTTCTTTGTAGACATTGTTGCATGTATACTAGTTGTTATACCTGGGAGCTGTCCAGTTTTTGGTGTAGCTGTTGTTGTTCGATCTCCAGTAGGATTTGTATTTGAAGGATTGGAATCGATTTGCTGCTGCTGCACAGTAATTGTAGTTGCTCCTGTTGCTGCATTTTTCTTACCAAAAATTGTCACGATTTGCTACTGTCCAGTGCTTACCGTTACTGCTGCCTTTCGATCACCAGTAGGAGTAGCAGCAGCGTGCTTGAACGATGCTGCTACATCTTGTATTAACCTTCCAGCTACTGCCTGCTTAGGAGATGTTACTGCTGAACCAAACTTCCAGCTGCTGCATTTTGATTACCAGCAGTTGGAGAATTTCTGGGGATAAAAGCAGGTGCATAGAGGTTCAATCTACTCTTGGGGCTCGATGATGTTGCCCCATGAAGCTTTGGTTTTATTGGAGGATCAAGCTCCTCGCCTGCACTCTCATGATCCACCTCCTGTTCACCTTCTTCAGATTCATACCCTGCAAATCCATCTCCATAGTCTTCTTCATCATCTTCCTCGCGTTGATCTTGCCACAACTTGGAGTTAATAGCCATCAACCTCAAGTCTGCATGTATTACCTCATTGTTATTCCCCGTTGATAGAACATGCTGCCCAGATTCACCCTCAAACTCCCTACATGACTCCACTTATTGTGAAGGCACATAAAAAACGGAAGTATTTAGGGTGACCAATGGTTGTTTAACCATGGTAGGATTCAATATCATTTCTTTTTGAGCATCCTTTATGATTTGTTCGACTTGGGGGTTGGAAACGTGTAATATAGGGGCATTAGAACTATGAGCTTGGATATTCATAAATTCATTCCCCAGATTATTCTTTGAACCATTTCGTCGAACATCCAAATTTTCAATTGGCTCGAGACTGCCTTGTCCATCTCGTTCACTGTTGTGAATTGGAACTACTTATTTGGACATCACACTATCCTTTAAACTTGTAGCATCAACTTCTGTATCCCTAGCAGCAGCAAGAATCTCGAATTGATTTGAGCTGGAATCAATGTTACATGCATTACGTCGAGCACCCAAGTTCTGATTTTTTGGTGAACCTCCTTTCTTTGTAGTCGATTTTCTACCTGTTACCTCATTCCATTCTTTTTTCTTTTTGCCCATATCACCTCCCTGTTCATCCTCAAGTACCTTATCACTTTTATTTTCCAACAATATGGTCTTATGCCCATCTTTTTCATCACCTAAAATCTGGGCAGCAGTCACTTGTCAGAGAATTGCCCTGCATATTTTGGCTGTGCTCCTCCAGGTAAATTTTGGGATGTATCAACCTCAGTGTCACATTTAACACCTGGAGGGTCAGTTCCTACGTTTGCCCTATCCTTTACCTCACCAACAATTTGATCTCCAGTTTCCCTCACAACTGTTTCAACTCCAACATGTGTGACATCAGTAATATGATCTGCAGCATTTTGTAAAGTATCAGACTTTTCAGGCACAAGCTGTAAAGCCTTATCCCCTAAGCTCTGCCCCAAATCTCTTTTATCATTAGACTTAAAGTGCAAAGGATCATCAGTTAGATCAATAGCCTCCTTTAAATTTGCTGCAGTTGATGCACCAGTTGCATTAGCAGCAGAATGTAACTTCTCAGATGCTTGCACAGTTGCCATAATAGCTGCAGCAGTTGCGAGTTTATCATATGCTTGCACTACTGGATTGACAGCATTGGCAATCCTTGCAAAGGCTATCGTAGCAGGCACATCTCGAGAGGGTGACTGTGGACCCTTATCTAGTTTTGAAACATCACCTACAGTATTTCCCATAGCAACTCGATTAACTACCTTGTCACTATTCTGATTAACAATTTGATTTCCTCCTTCACTTTGTGTGATCTACTGTTCAACCAAATTTCCTTTTGCTGCTTCAACTTCCAATTGCCCGGCTCTTTTCGCATTGAGATAATTTCTAGCATCACCCTGTAGTTTGTCCAGCTTGCCCAGACCTTCAACTTCTTCTGCAACTTCTACAGCTTCTGCAACACCTACATCTTCCTTATTTTCCACAGTCTTCCAACGGCATGATCTTTCGTCATGCCCCTGATATTTACAACACGTACAAAATTTTGGAAGATTATCATAAACTATTTGCTGATAATGCTCAATAATTTTCCCGGAATTTTTATCACCAATATGGATCCTTACTCTCTTAGGATGTTTATCAAGTAAGTCGAGTAAAACCTTAACCCTAGCTGTGCTTGGTCGAGTCCTGTCTTGTGTTGCTTTGTCCACTGCGAGAGGTTTTCCTACTGCTGATGCTATAGACATTAACGACTTCTTTGCAAAGAAATTTGCAGGAAAATTTGGCAAAGAAATCCAAACAACTGACTTTGATGTTTCTTCACGAGGATTGAATCCTATAGTCCATGGGAATGTTCGAAAAAAGAAATCATCACCCTTTGATCTCACATAACCTGTCGTCCTTGACAAAACATGAACATAATCATCAAATAGATCAAATCTGACCAGTATGTGACGATATTCCAATTGCCTAATGTTTCAATTACCTTTCACGTCGAGCTGTTTTGGAATCAGTTGTCTCAATTCGTGCAGATCTGGTTTTCCATAGGAAAACTTGATGATCACAGCTTGATGAAGCCCTTCATCAATAGCGAATGCATTCACTTCTTCAATAGAAAATTCTATAGTTGGTTCCCCAGGTTCATACGTAATAGGACATAGTTCCAATTTCGACAGTTTGGCGGCAGATTGTTTTCCTACTAGCTGTGATGCGTAGGACTGTTTGTTATTGTGATTTGGATGTGTTTCTAAGCTGTTATTGATTGCCTCTCCCACAGCCAAAGGCTGGGGAGAGGTTGCAGCAACCATGGCTGCACCTCAACGACAAAGTTAGAGAGAGAGAGTAGAGAGAAGGCAGAGAAAAAAAAAATCAGTGACGCCTATTGGATTTTTAGTTTTTTCCACAAATGAGTTTTAAGCAATGGAAACGATATTTTCTTATTTTTATTTTTTTACATGAAATAATAATTTTTTTTAAAGAAAATAATTAGGGAAAAATAAAAATAAGGAAAATATTTAAAAGGTAGATATTGTAAATTGCGACCTTACGAGCTTAAAACCGTTGCACTTGACATATCACTATGCCTTGGCCTCGAAGGAGGCATCCGTAAGGCGTCTAGTTGCGATGTCGTCGTTCCACTGCGGCCTTAGTGTGACAGGGCATATCGGGCCCGTCCTAATTGTGATATTATCGTCGAGCGCGGCCTTGTTATTGGTCAACGCTTTTGCCCGCAAAAAATACATAAGATCAAGAGGAATCGCGTAAAATTACGTCGTTTTAAGGTTTTACACTTTCAGAACTAGAGCGGAAGGAGAAAAGCTAATAAGGGAATTTAGAGTACAAGGATTGTCGAATGCGATCATACCAGCACTAACGTACCGGATCCCATCAGAACTCCGAAGTTAAGCATGCTTGGGCGAGAGTAGTACTAGGATGGGTGACCCCCTGGGAAGTCCTCGTGTTGCATCCCTCTTTTTGGCAGAATTTATATCTTACTTCTTTTAGTATATCGACGGTAGATATAAAAGATTCATAAACGAGTTTTAAGCAATGTAAACGATGTTTTTTTCACATGAAATAATAATTTTTTTTAAAAGAAAATAATTAGGGAAAAATAAAAATAAGGAAAATATTTAAAAGGTAGATATTTCAAATCACGACCTTACGGGCTTAAAACCGTTGCACTTGACATGTCACTACGCCTTGGTCTCGAGGCGGCATCCGTAAGGTGTCTAGTTGAGATGTCATCGTTCCATGCGGCTTAGTGTGACAGGCATGTCGGGCCCTCTAATTTTGATATTATCGTCGAGCGCGGCTTGTTGTTATTGGTCAACGCTTTTGCCCAGGAAAAATACATAAGATCAAAAGAGGAATCGCGTAAAATGGACAAATGAGCGTAAAGTTACGTCATTTAAAGGTTTTACACTTTCGGACCTAGAGCGGAAGGAGGAAAGGTAATAAGGGAATTTAGAGTGCAAGGAATGTCGGATGTGATCATACCAGCACTAACGCACCGAATACCATCAGAACTTTGAAGTTAAGTGTCACGACCCAAGCACCGATCCGATCGTGATGGCTCCTCTCGTGAAGACAAGGCCAGCCAACCAACCCATATCGCCTTTTCAAAAATAGTTAAAGATGAATAAGCAGTCTAAATATGATTTAATAATATTAATTAGCGGAAGTACAACCCCAACACAGCCATACTCGGGGTGTCACAAGTCACGAGCATCTATAAGTGTGTAAATACAACTACAAGGTCTAAAAATACACTGAACAGGAATAATGAACAACAGAGAGAGAAGCGGTGCTGCGAACGCTGGCAGTCACCTCGCTAAACTCCTATAGCTCTGCATCCAATCAGCCAAAACTTGCTACCGGGTGAATAAATACCTGCATCTGCACACGAGGTGCAGGGAGTAATGTGAGTACTTCAACCCAGTAAGTAATAAGAGTAAATAAAGACTGAGCAGTAGGAAACAATGAATCCATATTCGCGTTAGGCTCAATAAACACAACAGGCTTTCAAATCATAATACAAGTCAACCTTCCCTTTTAAAACCTAGCTTTTAGTAAAAATCATTTTTGAAATGCTTCCAGCAGTTTCAGTAGGGGTTCAATACCATTCAAAATAATAACAGAGACTAAAGCAATATTCGGCCCCTCGGGCAAAGCATAGTTCGTAAAACAGCCCCTCGGGCAAAACAGTAATCAGAAATACTTCATAACTTGAAAATCTCGGTTGAAATAACCAAATGCCAAATCAGTGATAAATTTCTGAACATCTCATAAACCCCAGTTTAAATTAAAGTTGTTTTAAAATATTTGTTCAGCTTTCCGACAGAGGCTCACTATAAAGATTAGTGAAAACAGTCAATCAATCAACATATTCGATAGAAACTCACTTTAAAGAGAAGTGAAATCAATAAGTTCATAAACAGGCCTCTCAAGCAAACATCACTCATATGCATGTCTATATCTATCACCACTCGGGCTAGCCACTCTGTCACTCGTGACTCAACTCTTACCTATCAGTGCTCACACTCAGCACTCACGCTCAATAGGTACCATATAGTAACCGCTGCGGCGTGCAGCCCAATATATATATATATATATAACCGCTACGGCGTGCAGGCCGATCCATATATCGTCGACGGCGCTCAATGGGGGTGTGCAAACTCCGGGAGGGGCCCCTTACGGCCCAAGCGCAATATTGCTGCGGCGTATAGCCCGATCCAATATATATATCGCTGCGGCGTGCAGCCCGATCCATATAAGTGTTGCTGCGGCGTGCAGCCCGATCCGTATCCATATATATATATATATACTTTGCTGCGGCGTGCAGCCCGATCCATAGATATATAATCCTCACAACTAGGCCCTCGACCTCTCTCAGTCATTAACATCTCCATCAGACTCTCAGTCTATCTCAGTCGTCACTCTCACAATCAGACCCTCGGTCTATATCAGTAAAACAGGAAACTCAGCCCAAACAGTTTTTCACATTTTTAAGAATATAATGATAGAGCCAGGTTTGAGAAATAAACAGATAAAAACATGACTGAGGATATACTTTCAACAAGTAGAGTGAGGAAAATCCGTCAAATGCCCCCAAGGGTCTCAGCATGTCAGCACAAAGCCCCAAACATGGCATACAACCCAAGGTATAATAACATCAAACAATTAACTATCAATTACTCATTAAAATAGTCTTTTGGGATGGACTAGGTCACAATCCCCAGCGGTGCTCTACCCCACGCTCGTCATTTAGCGTGCAAGTCACCTCAAAGTAACACAACGATGTGTAATCCGGGGTTTGAAACCCTCAGGACAATATTTACAATCATTACTTACCTCGATCCGGTCCAAACTCTAGCTCGCAACGTCGTTGCCCCTCGAATCGGCCTCCACGCGCGTCGAATCTATCCAAAATCAGAACGAATACGTCACAATAGGCTAAGGGGACATAACCCAATCAAAAAGAATCGAAAAACATCGAAAATCACGAAATTTTCAAAACCCAAGCCTCGGGCCCACTTCTTGAAAATCAAAAAATTTAACCTCATCGGATTTCTTATCTAGCCACGAGTCTATACATACCAAAAACTCCCAAATCCGAGCACAAATGACCCATCAAATCCTACTTTGAAATATCAAATTCCAAGCCCTAGCTTTTTCCCCTTTTGATGAATTTCCACAAATTTCCACGTTAATTCTACCATTAAATCACGTATTTAGGTCAAGGAACTCACCTCCAATCACACCTAGTCGAAATCCCCTTCAATT
The DNA here is from genome assembly GCF_001879085.1 of Nicotiana attenuata. Lineage (NCBI taxonomy): Eukaryota > Viridiplantae > Streptophyta > Magnoliopsida > Solanales > Solanaceae > Nicotiana > Nicotiana attenuata. The sequence goes on from NW_017672653.1 coordinate 74,202, forward strand.
TCCGTTCAAGAGCTCTCAAGGTCGATCAAAATGGTGGAAATGAACTTAAGCTCGCGGAACAAAATGAGCTTTAAAACCCTTCTCTGAACAGTGATTCTCGCATCTGCGCTTCCTTTACCGCATTTGTGGCTCCCGCTTCTGCGGTTATACCTCCGCTTCTGCGGATCTTCATTAAGTCCACGACCGCTTCTGCAGTCATCTCTCCGAATTTGCGGATCCCGCTTCTGCGGAAATACCAAGGCCATGCCAATTCGCTTTTGCGACTCATCTACCGCATCTGCGGCATCGCAAATGCGGCCCCAAGCCCGCACCTGTGGAAATAACAAACCTTCCAAGAACTCGCACCTGCATACCTTCGTTCCGCACCTGCGCAACCGCATCTGCGGTTCCTTTTCCGCAGATGAGGAAATACCAGAAACCAGGCACACCAGCAATCTCATAAGTCCAAATTTCATCCCGATGGCCATCCGAAATCACCCCGAGGCCCCCGGGACCTCAACCAAAAGTGCAAACCCATCCTAAGACATCATTTAAACTTGCTCCAATCATCAAAACACCACAATTAACACCAAAAACCCTAAAATTACATCGGATTCAAACCTAAGTTCTTCCAAAACTTCCGAATTGCGCATTTGATCAAAAACCCGACCAAAACACCTCCGAATGATCTGAAATTTTGTACACACATCCAAAATCACCTAACGAAGCTACAGCAACTCTCGGAATCCCATTCCGACCCTCGGATGAAAATCTCACCTATCAACCGGAATTTGCCAAAATACTAACTTCGCCAATTCAAGCCTAATTCTACACCGGACCTCCAAAATCACTTCGGTTCACACTCCTAAGTCACAAATCATCTAACGAAGCTAACCAAATCATAATAACTCCGATCTGAGCTCATATACAAATAAGTCAACTCTCGGTCAAACCCTTCAAATTCAAAGCTTTCAACTGGAACTGTTCTTTCAAATTCATTCCAAATCTTCCTAAAAACCAAAACCAATGATCTACATTAGTCATAATACATAACACGGGGCAAGTCATGCCCGAGAACTGGCGATCAAAGTGCAAAAGCTCAAAACGACCGGTCGGGTCGTTACATCCTCCCCCACTTAAACACACGTTCGTCCTCGAACGTACCCAGAGTTGTTCTAGAAGCCAACCAATAGCTGAATAACCTTACCATGCATAAACCCGGGTGTGATCCCACGTTACCCTACCTCCAATAGGTCTGATAACACATAGAAACTGAAATTTCACAATCCAATCTAGCCCATAATCATAGAACAACATTTCCACTTCCGAAATCATCAATACAATCAGAATTTCACATTTATACGATGAATAAGCCCGAACAAGTTGTAATAGCCCATGCCTGCAACCTCAGGTGCAATTATCTGATATACCACATAACTCAAACACCTGTAGCGATAACTTCCATTCACAGCAGCTGTACACAACAGCTGAATACCGGTAGAAAACCTCTTATCACTAAAGTCTTATCCTAACACTTTCATATACTGCCAGATATAAATAAAACACACAGTGAGCCATAACCATTCCTCAGGTCAACCATTCATAAAGTCACTTCTCCTTGGGCAACGACCACAGCAAATTTCTGAGCCGAACATTAATATATATCCCTCCAACACGCTGAAACCGAATCCGTTTGTATTCATTCTAGATCCCAACAATCTCATCTTATTTCAACAAAACTACTCTGGTGACATGACACACCAATACAATCCAGAGCCACAACTCGTGCAGTCCGCGCACTAATAAGCAACGATCTGAACGTACTCAAACCGTGAGGAGGACTCAAATGAGAGAGCTGTACCACAAGCTCACCAGTACCATCACAATACAAGGCTGAGAACCCGTCTCGCGTCATAGAAATAGAACACATGAATCTAACCTGAAAGGTCATATTTCCACGTAGCTTCGCTACAATGCGCGGTCCTATCCAAACACTACTCCACATGAAACACCTCAAGTCACTATGCCCAAACCATCAACCAAGCCAATTTGATGCCTAGCACCCAAAAGTGAATCACCATAACTACGGAGAAGCAGCTGACGCAATGCCACACCAGCCCGAAGGAACATATCCTATGCGCAACAAATCATGCAACACCCCATATGCCCGTCTTATTCAAATCCCGCTATAAAGCCCCACTGAAACCGTACCATTTGTGCATATAACCTCCAAATCTCAACTCCTCGTAACGTAGGAGGGTAACTCACATATCACGAATAAGCTCAACAACAATCGAATGGCACATCTCCCAACAATAGCCGTTCGGAGTAAACAAATCTGACCAGGTGCAGAACACACATCCATGTTGGACCTATCGATGAACCCCAAATCAACTCCGGTCACCCACAATAGATAATTAACTCTTTGAAGGTTCGCAATGACTGAACCATGGCACATACTACCCTCTGACTAACCTTAGCTATTTTCTCACGGTCCACAACCACAAAGCCATCTGATCACTGAAACTCTCAGTCTCTCAATCCATAAAGCACACGAATCGCCATATCTGATCCCAGCTACACTGCCTGAACATCTAACACACATTCGATACTCAATCATTCCACGAGGGATACTCCTATAATTCTTCTGTGCTACCAAGCCAACCTGAATATCAACAGTCGAATCCAACAAGAGAGTGCCACAATACTAATGAAGTATCCTTAATTCAAACACATTGCCCTTTTTCTGAAGTTTATACCCTTATCAAGGCACACCATTTAGTAATATCATCTCCCTAATTGTCTAAAACTGCCGTGTTCTCTAAGAATTTATGACCTTCCTTTCAGAACTGAGCCGTAACTCATCTAGCCAAGCACTTCCATTGATCCCATCTAGAAGAAAAATGATTACGCATCTCATGCCTCTCACCTTCGTAGAAAATGCACCTCCCCAACCACGGAAATCAACAAGAACTCTCCCAATTCCGTTCGTACAAATTAACTACCAGGACTGAATCCTTCTAACTAGACCAAGCTAAGCAAGCCATCAAAACCCAAGAGCAGTGCTGTAAAATACTTGTAAGAACTCATTACCTCGAACACATACAAAGAATTAATCATGTCCTTTCCATATCGATTCGGTCTACTATCAAGCTACTCCATCTATCTAGATTTTCTTCTGATTCATTTTCAGCTTGATATCCCCTCTTGCTGTAGCACTACAATTCCTCAACCCAGGTTTACCACACGAGGCCCAAGCATAAATCCACACTGTCTAAGACCCAAGCCGCTGAATACTCTCTCAATATTCCTAGAAACACCACATTCCAGATTGTTTTACTCTGAAGAACTTCCTACGAATCTAAGTCCGTTACCTTTACTTTCCTGGTACTAATACATAGAATTCCATAATTCACATAGAAATACCACAAGTCTTGACCTCATCCCATGAAAACAACTGTTTCTAATCACCCATACAACCTTAAGATACCTAATTGTCACATGCAGAATCCTGAACACATTAGAACCATTCTCGAGAGTCATCCACTCTATTTAAACTGCAATTAGCCTGATCAAACGAACCAAACAACCAGCGCCTCGTCGGCACTTCTAACACTGCAGCACATAACCTTTCCTTAGTCAAAATTTCCTTTACTCGAGCCATCCTCAGGCTCAATCTCCGCATCCAGAACTGATTCACCACACGCCTCAAATCAGAACCAACATAGCACATAACCAAGCAATCAGCTAATCGATAGCAAACTCCCCCACTTGGCTCGAAACCATAGATCGGAATACACTCAATAACTCATAACACTTATACTCTATTGATGCCACAATACCATAGTGAGATTAAACTCAAATCCTTTGTAAGCTTGTGTAAAAACAAATCATCTAGTACTTTAAATCTTCGGCAAATCTCGCAACAGTTAAGCCCACTCTCTTAAGCGATCCAAACTTTCAAATTTCAGCACTTACATTTCACTTGCACATGAGATCTTCTAACAATCACGTAAGGGTCACACAACCTTAGAACACTCCGCAGGAGATAACCCACCTGCTTTGCCTCTATCTAACATTTCTGTATACCTTCCACCATCATACACATTACACAGCCACTTAGTCTTCCTAAGTCTGAACTCGTACCGCAACATAAAATTTACTTCACTCTCGATTGGAAACATGAAAGGATTCTTCACGCGCCCATAACTCGGGGCCACACCTCCACTCACAATGGAAATCAAACACTTAATGGTTCATCTATCATCTAACAGATCTTCCTCGTCACTTCCAAGTCACATAGATACATCTCGCAGTACTAATACACTCTTTACATAGCTACCCAGCCGTCACTTCCACTAATAGGGACACTGCTGAACATATAAGTTCAAAGCACTTACTTACACAATCAGCACCTCAGTGCTCAAGCCGTAGGCAAAGATTCGGCCTCAAGTCCTCCAGACTGGCCTAACATCAAACTCATAGAGATCATAACTCACCCCCAGATCGGGGAATCACAAGCCGTCAAGGAACATCTGATACTGAGCGCTCATGCACGCTTACAAACGCGTGGAAGGAATTTCAAGAGTTACTTTTCAAGCTGAATCAAGGACGCATGATAAGAATTCAAGAATGTGAAGTTTTCCTAAAAGTTCTGCACCCTCTCGAGGATAAATACAAACGTCTTCGTACCGATCCGCGAGACTCTACTAAACCTACTCATGATTCGTGAGACCTAGTAACCTAGGCTCTGATACCAACTTGTCACGACCCAAACCCCGATCCGGTCGTGATGGCGCCTCTCGTGAAGACAAGGCCAGCCAACCAACCCATATCGCCTTTTCAAAAATAGTTAAACATGAATAAGCAGTCTAAATATGATTTAATAATATTAATTAGCGGAAGTACAACCCCAACACAGCCCTAATTGGGGTGTCACAAGTCACGAGCATCTATAAGAGTGTAAGTACAACTACAAGGTCTAAAAATACACTGAACAGGAATAGTGAACAATAGAGAGAGAAGCGGTGCTGCGAACGCTGGCAGTCACCTCGCTAAACTCCTATAGCTCTGCCTCCTATCCGCCAAAACCTGCTACCGGGTGAATAAATACCTGCATCTTCACACGAGGTGCAGGGAGTAATGTGAGTACTCCAACCCACTAAGTAATAAGAGTAAATAAAGATTGAGCAGTAGGAAACAATGAATCCACATTCGCGTTAGGCTCAATAAACACAACAGGCTTTTAAATCATAATACAAGTCAACCTTCCCTTTTAAAACCCAGCTTTTAGTAAAAATCATTTTTGAAATGCTTCCAGCAGTTTCAGTAGGGGTTCAATACCATTTAAAATAATAATAGAGATTAAAGCAATAATCGGCCCCTCGGGCAAAGCATAGTTCGTAAAACAGCCCCTCGGACAAAACAGTAATCATAAATACTTCATAACTTGAAAATCTCGGTGGAAATAACCAAATGCCAAATTAGTGATAAATTTCTGAACATCTCATAAACCCCAATTTAAATAAAAGTTGTTTTAAAACATTTGTTCAGCTTTCGGACAGAGGCTCACAGTACAGATGAGTGAAAACAGTCAATCAATCAACATATTCGATAGAAACTCACTTCAAAGAGAAGTGAAATCAATAAGTTCATAAACAGGCCTCTCAGTCAAACATCACTCATATGCATGTTTATATCTATCGCCCATCGGGCTAGCCTCTCTGTCACTTGTGACTCAACTCTTACCTATCAGTGCTCACACTCAGCACTCACGCTCAATAGGTACCATATAGTAACCGCTGCGGCGTGCAGCCCGATCCATATATATATATAATAACCGCTGCGGCGTGCAGGCCGATCCATTATCGTCGACGGCGCTCACTGGGGGTGTGCAGACTCCGGGAGGGGCCCTTTACGGCCCAAGCGCAATATTGCTACGGCGTGCATCCCGATCCAATATATATATCGCTGCGGCGTGCAGCCCGATCCATATAAGCGTTGCTGCGGCGTGCAGCCCGATCCGTATCCATATATATACATACTTTGCTGCGGCGTGCAGCCCGATCCATACATATATAATCCTCACAACTGGGCTCTCGGCCTCTCTTAGTCATTTGTATCTCCATCAGACTCTCAGTCTATCTCAGTCGTCACTCTCACAATCAGACCCTCGGTCTATATCAGTAAAACAGGGAATTCAGCCCAAACAGTTTTCCACATTTTTAAGAATATAATTATAGAGCCAGGTTTGAGAAATAAACAGATAAAAACATGACTGCGAAAATATACTTTCAACAAGTAGAGTGAGGAAAATCCGTCAAATGCCCCTAAGGGTCTCAGCAAGTCGGCACAAAGCCCCAAACATGGCATACAACCCAAGGTATAATAACATCAAACAATTAACTATTCCGTCCAAGAGCTCTCAAGGTCGATCAAAATGGTGGAAATGAACTTAAGCTCGCGGAACAAAATGAGCTTTAAAACCCTTCTCTGAACAGTGATTTTCGCATCTGCGATCCCTTTACCGCATTTGCGGCTACCGCTTCTGCGGTTATACCTCCGCTTTTGTGGATCTTCATTAAGTCCACGACCGCTTCTGCGGTCATCTCTCCGCATTTGCGGATCCCGCTTCTGCGGATACCTGTCCGCTTCTGCGGAAATACCAAGGCCACGCCAATTTGCTTCTGTGACTCATCTACCGCATCTGCGGCATCGCAGATGCGTCCCCAAGCCCGCACCTGCGAAAACAGCAAACCTTCCAAGAACTCGCACCTGCGTACCTTCCTTCCGCACCTGCGCAACCGCATCTGCAGTTCCTTTTTCGCAGATGCAGAAATACCAGAAACCAGGCACACCAGCAATCTCATAAGTCCAAATTTCATCCCGATGGCCATCCGAAATCACCCCGAGGCCCCCGAGCTCATATGGAAATAAGTCAACTCTCGGTTAAACCCTTCAAATTCAAAGCTTTCAACTGGAACTTTTCTTTCAAATTCATTCCAAATCTTCCTGAAAACCAAAACCAATGATCTACATTAGTCATAATACATAACACGGGGCAAGTCATGCCCGAGAACTGACGATCAAAGTGCAAAAGCTCAAAACGACCGGTCGGAGAGTTACATCAAGCATGCTTGGGCGAGAGTAGTACTAGGATGGGTGACCCCCCTGGATGTCCTCGTGTTGCATCCCTCTTCTTGGCAGAATTTATATCTTACTTCTTTTAGTATATCGACGGTAGATATAAAAGATTCATAAATGAGTTTCAAGCAATGGGAACGATGTTTTTTTATTTTTATTTTTTTACATGAAATAATAATTTTTTTTAAAGAAAATAATTAGGGAAAAATAAAAAAAAAGGAAAACATTTAAAAGGTAGATATTGTAAATCACGACCTTACGGGCTTAAAATCGTTGCACTTGACATGTTACTACGCCTTGGCCTCGAAGGAGGCATCCGTAAGGCGTCTAGTTGCGATGTCGTCGTTCCATGCGGCCTAGTGTGACAGGCATATCGGGCCCTCTAATTGTGATATTATCGTCGAGCGCGGCTTGTTGTTATTGGTCAACGCTTTTGCCCGCGAAAAATACATAAGATCAAAAGAGGAATCGCGTAAAACGGATAAATGAGCGTAAAGTTACGTCGTTTTAAGGTTTTACACCTTCGGACCTAGAGCGGAAAGAGGAAAGGTAATAAGGGACTTTAGAGTGCAAGGAATGTCGGATGCGATCATACCAGCACAAACGTACCGGATCCCATCAGAACTCCGAACTTAAGCGTGCGGCCTAGTGTAACAGGCATGTCGGGACCTCTAATTGTGATATTATTGTCGAGCGCGGCTTGTTGTTATTGGTCAAAACTTTTGCCCGCGAAAAATACATAAGATCAAAAGAGGAATCGCGTAAAACTGATAAATGAGCGTAAAGTTACGTCGTTTTAAGGTTTTACACTTTCGGACCTAGAGCGGAAGGAGGAAAGGTAATAAGCGAATTTAGAGTGCAAGGAATGTCGGATGCGATCATACCAGCACTAACGCACCCAATCCCATCAGAACTCCAAAGTTAAGCATGCTTGGGCGAGAGTAGTACTAGGATAGGTGACCCTCTGGGAAGTCCTCGCATACCTTTTTTTGGGAGAATTTATATCTTAGTTCTAATAGTATATCGACGGTAGATATAAAAGATTCATAAATGAGTTTTATGCAATGTAAACAATGTTTTTTTTACATGAAATAATAACCTTTTTATAAAGAAAATAATTAGGGAAAAATAAAAATAAGTGAAATATTTAAAAAGTAGATATTGTAAATCACCACTTTACGGGCTTGACACCGTTGCACTTGACATGTCACTATGCCTTGGCCTCGAAGGCGGCATCCGTAAGGCATCTAGTTGCGATATCGTCGTTCCATGCGGCCTAGTGTGACAAGCATGTCGGGCCCTCTTATTGTGATATTATCATCGAGCGCGGCTTGTTGTTATTGGTCAACGCTTTCTCCCGCGAAAAATACATAAGATCAAAAGAGAAATCTTGTAAAATGGATAAATGAGCGTAAAGTTAGGTCGTTTTAAGGTTTTACACTTTCGGACCTAGAGCGGAAGGAGGAAAGGTAATAAGGGAATTTAGAGTGCAAGTAATGCCAGATGCGATCATACCAGCACTAACCGGATCCTATCAGAATTCCGAAGTCAAGCGTGCTTGGGAAAGAGTAGTACTAGGATGGGTGACCCCCTGGGAAGTCCTCGTGTTGCATCCTTCTTTTTGGCAGAATTTATATCTTTCTTCTTTTAGTATATCGACGGTAGATATAAAAGATTTATAAATAAGTTTTAAGCAATGTAAACGATGTTTTTTTTCTTTTTCACATGAAATAATACTTTTTTTTAAAAGAAAATAATTAGGGAAAAATAAAAATAAGGAAAATATTTAAAAGGTAGATATTGTAAATCACGACTTTACGGGCTTAACACCGTTGNAATCACGACCTTACGGGCTTAACACCGTTGCACTTGACATGTCACTATGCCTTGGCCTCAAAGGCGGCATCCGTAAGGCGTCTAGTTGCGATGTCGTCGTTCCATGCGGCCTAGTGTGACAGGCATGTCGGGCCCTCTAATTGTGATATTATCGTCGAGCGCGGCTTGTTGTTATTGGTCAACGCTTTTGCCCGCAAAAAATACATAAGATCAAAATAGGAATCGCGCAAAATGGATAAATGAGCGTAAAGTTACGTTGTTTTAAGGTTTTACACTTTCGGACCTAGAGCGGAAGGAGGGAAGGTAATAAGGGAATTTAGAGTGCAAGAAATGTCGGATGCGATCATACCAGCATTAACGTACCGGGTCCCATCAGAACTCCGAAGTTAAGCGTGCCTGAGCGAGAGTAGTACAAGGATGGGTGACCCCCTGGGAAGTCCTCGTGTTGCATCCCTCTTTATTTATATCTTACTTCTTTTAGTATAGCGACTGTAGATATGAAAGATTCATAAATGAGTTTTAAGCAATGTAAATGATGTTTTTTTACATGAAATAATATTTTTTTTAAAAGAAAATAATTAGGGAAAAATAAAAATAAGGAAAATATTTAAAAGGTAGATATTTTAAACCACGACCTTACGGGCTTAACACCGTTGCACTTGACATGTCACTATGCCTTGGCCTCGAAGGCGACATCCGTAAGGCGTCTAGCTGCGATGTCGTCATTCCATGCGGCCTAGTGTGACAGCATGTCGGGCCCTCTATTTGTGATATTATCGTCGAGCGCGGCTTGTTATTATTGGTCAACGCTTTGCCCGCCCAAAATACATAAGATCAGAAGAGGAATCGCGTAAAAATGATAAATGAGCGTAAAGTTACGTCGTTTTAAGGTTTTACACTTTCGGACCTAGAGCGGAAGAAGGAAAGGTAATAAGCGAATTTAGAGTGCAAGGAATGTCGGATGCGATCATACCTGCACTAACGCACCTAATCCCATCAGAACTCCAAAGTTAAGCATGCTTGGGCGAGAGTAGTACTAGGATGGGTGACCCTCTGGGAAGTCCTCGCATACCTCTTTTTGGGAGAATTTATATCTTAGTCTAATAGTATATCCACGGTAGAATTATAAAAAGATCAAAAAGGCAATATGCAATAAATAATAAAAATAAAGAAAGTATCTAAAAGGTAGATATTGTTAATTACGATTACCAACTACGGCCTTACGGGCTTAACACAGTTGCGCTCGACGTGTCACTACGCCCTCGCCTCGAAGGCGGCATCCGTAAAACGTCGAGTTGCGATGTCGTCGTTCCATGCGGCATAGTGGGATACATTATCGTCGGGCCCTCTAATTGTGATATTCGTCGAGCGGGCTGGTTGTTATTGGTCAACGGTTTTGCTCGCGAAAAATACGTAAAATCAAAAGAGGAATCGCGTAAAACGGATAAATGATTGTAAAGTTACGTCGTTTTAAGGTTTTGCTCTTTCGGACCTAGAGCGGAGGAGGAAAGGTAATAAGGGAATTTAGAGTGCAAGGAATGTTGGATGCAATCATACCAGCACTGACGCGCCGGATCCCATCAGAACTCCGAAGTCAAGCGTGCTTGGGCGAGAGTAGTACTAGGATGGGTGACCCCTTGGGAAGTCCTCGTGTTGCATCCCTCTTTCAGGCAGAATTTATATCTTACTTCTTTTAGTATATCGACGGTAGATATAAAAGATTCATAAATGAGTTATAAGCAACTAAACGATGTTTTTTTTAAATAAAATAATAATTTTTTTAAATGAAATAATAATTTTTTTAAAGGAAAATAATAAAGGAAAAATAAGAATAAGGAAAATATTTAAAAGGTAGATATTGTAAATTACGACCTTACGGGCTTAACACCGTTGCACTTGACATGTCACTATGCCTTGGCCTTGAAGGCAGCATCCGTAAGGCGTCTAGTTGCGATGTCCTCATTCCATGCGGCCTAGTGTGACATGCACGTCGGGCCCTCTAATTGTGATATTATTGTCGAGCGCGGTTCGTCAATGCTTTTGCCCGCAAAAATACCTAAGATCGAAAGAGAAATCACGTAAAACGGATAAAGGAGCGTAAAGTTACGTTGTTTTAAGGTTTTACACTTTCGGACCTAGAGCGGAAGGAGGAAAGGTAATACGGGAATTCAGAGTGCAAGGAATGTCGGATGCGATCATACCAGCACTAACGCGCAGGATATCACGACCCAAAATCCACAAAGGGTCTTGATGGCGCCGGATACCACTGTCAGGCAAGCCAACACCAATTTACTTGAACTTTCTTGTTTTAACATTTTCGAAATTGTTCCTTTTATACATTAAACAATAAGTTATAAAGTTTTACTGAATCGATACTGATGTCTTTAACAAACTCAATATTAAACAATCCCGTAATCGTCCCAGAACCCGATGTCACAAGTACATGAGCTACCTCTAGGAAACAAAATAATACAACAACTGTCCGGGAATACAAAGAGGACAGATAATAAATATGGAAATCTGAAAGAGACTCTGCTGGTTGCGGGTCGTCTCGGGAAGTGCATCTCACCTAAGTCTCCGTTTCAACAATGCTGCTACGCCCACTAGGCTGCTAGAGATGCATGTGCCTGTGCAACAAAAATGCACAGCAAGTGTAGCATGAGTACGAAAACAACGTGTACTCAGTAAGTATCCCGCCTAATCTCGAAGAAGTAGAGACGAGAGGTCGACTTCGACACTTACTAGTGGTCTGATGATGATACATCAGTAATATGACAAGTCGAGGGTTTACATAAACATGAATGAATTTCAATAGAGTGAAGCAAGTAAACAATTCTTGCTTTTGTATGAAAATCTCCAATTTCCTTTTTCATCATTTATACATATATTCTCAAGACGGGAAGAAGCAATATCAACTTCAGTAAATCACAAGGCAAGCAATGCAAGCATGCGCAATCATGCCGAGAATGTATGGTCCGATCCAACGATATTTAAACTGTGCACTGCCAGAGGGTCGAGTGGTGCGAACCATAGATGCATCTATTACCCCGCTCACGAATCATACATGCAACGTGGTAAAATTTAAATAAACACTCCAAACAGTCAATAAAGAAACCACCAGGGAATCAATCATCCAATAAAAGGAAAACTCTCTTTTTAAAAGTCAAGAAACGAATGTCTAGTTTTTGTAAATTTTTTTATACATTTCAATATGTTTTAAGCATTTCAATTTGACAACAAGATTTCAAATATTACAAGTAAAACATGCTTTTGGGTCCTAGACTACCCGGACGTAAGCATAATAGTAGCTACGCACGGACTCTCATCACCTCGCGGGTACGTAGCCCCCACAAATAGGAACACATAACCAACTAACTCACTTATGGGGACAATTCCCTCTTGCAAGGTTAGAAAGGAGGCTCACCTCCCTCCGAAGTTCAATAACTGGCATTTCACCCCCTTCCAAAGACTTAAATTGATGCACAACGCTCCAAAACTAGCCAATCATTACGCACATCCATTAATATATGTTCAATTACTCATAATAATCCACTTTGTAACAATTCCTAACCCCTATCGAAACGTTGACAAAAATGCCCTCCGACCCGCGTGCCCGGATTCTGAAATTTTTCGAAGATAAAGTTTACCCGTGGCCTCACGAACTCAAATATATAATTTGCTCTCAATTTCATGTCCAAAATCGTGGTAAAAATCCAAAATATAATTTTCTAGGTCTTCCACCAAAAACCCACAAATTTTCACTAATTTTCATGCTCTAATCCATAGATAATCCAAGTATTTAACTCAAAACTAGTAGAAACCACTAACCTTGACATGGATGACAAAGATGGATCTCCAAAATCGTCCAAAGATCGGCTCCCATGGAGAAAATGGGGTTGAAATGAGCTAATCCCCCGTTTTAAACAACCTTACTGATTTCAGCATTTCTGCACCTGCGGTTACTTGACCGCTTCTGCGGTTCCGCAGGTGCGAGCTACCATCCGCTTCTGTGATCCTCCTCCTAGCCTCAGCTTGCGCATCTGCGCTTCACCTTCCGCAGGTGCGGTCAAGCATCTGCGGTCCCAGCCTGGCCGGCCCATTTCTGCTTCTGAGACCCAAGGGCCGCTTCTGCGACCCAATGGCCGCTTCTGCGGCTCCGCACCTGCGGCCCAAGCCTCGCAGGTGCGGTTACACTAGAAGGCTGCTGATCACTTCTCCTTCAAATTCCAAAATTGATCCGTTAACCATCCGAAATTCACCCGAGGCCCCGGGGACCCCTACCAATCATGCCAACCAGTCCCAAAACACATTACGGACTCGCTCGATGCCTTAAATCATATTAAACAACGCTAAAATCACGAATCACACCCCAAATCAAACTTGATGAACTTGAGAAATTCAAACTTCAACATTCGATGCCGAAACCTATCAAATCACATCCGATTGACCTCAAATTTTGCACACAAGTCATATTCGACATTACGGACCTACTCCGACATCCAGAATCGGAATCCGACCCCGATATCAAAAAGTCCACTTCCGGTCAAACTTCTCAAAAACCTTCAAACTTCTATCTTTAGCCAAGTGACTCCAAAATGACCCACAGCCCTCCGAATTCACTTCCGATCGCGCTCCCAACACCAGAATCACCATACAGAGCTATTCCCAGACGCGAAATCCCAAACGGACATTGATAACACTGAAATGCACCTCAACCCAAATTTATGAAATTCTTCAAAAAATGCTAACTTCCACAATAGGTGCTGAAATGTTCCCGGGTCTTCCAAAACCCGATCCGGACATACGCCCAAGTACGGAATATCATACGAACCTGCTGGAACCTTCGAATCCTGATTCTGAGTCGGTTTACTCAAAAATCCAATCTTAGTCAATTCTTTCAACTTGAAGCTTCCGAAATGAGAATTCTCTTTCCAAATTAACTCCGAACTTCCCGGAATTCAATTCCGACTGTGCGCACAAGTCATAATACCTGAAATGAAGCTGCTCATGGCCTCAAACTGCTGAACAACGCGCTAGAGCTCAAAACGACCGGTCGGGTCGTTACATTCTCTCCCACTTAAACGTACGTTCGTCCTCGAACGTGCTGAGAACTGCACTGAAGTAGTCTGAAATCGCTGCTTAATACCTTGTGCACCTACCCGTGCTACCACAACTCAGATGGGCACATTAGCTCGATCAAATCTAAAGATAACCTCTTTCATTTAGGCAAATAAGCCTTAGAGCCCAGTTTCAACATCCGAAATTCTCTGCCAGGCCATCTTTCAACATATGAACACCGTATCAATCACCACACGCTGTACCAGAACATGACTGCATACCCTTGCTGAATTCACACCATGCACCACATCATTCACAAAACCATATAACACTCTCTGATCATAATAACCAACATTCCCTGAATCTGATGCTCACAACGCACCTCATGATATATATATATGTCTTGTTCCAACTCTTGCAACGCCGCCATGACAGAAGAGACGTGTAGAAATCCATAACCAAATGTGAAGTCAACAAATCATTGAGGCTACACTCCTGACAAGAACATTACCTCATTCTGAACCAAATAATGATCTTTGCTCTTTAATATACTTCATAAAATCCGATTGCACTGATCCTAGATCCAATAACCTTTTATCACCCAGTACAAGCTGCTCAGGCAACAAACCACCCCAGACATGACCAGAAGTCTCATATGATGTCACAATGTGCCAATAGGCTACCAACTCTAACGTGATACATAAGAAAGACGAACTCTGGAAGGGACTACTCCACTCACGCAACTAATATGAACTTTCCTCAGAAAATGGAAACAAAACACACAGAATAGAATATAAGGGACTGTAATCATCATCACACTATTGCGGTGTGCAACCTGATCCAAACAACATACCCATGGCGACGTGCCACCCGATCCACACATTAAATTCACATAAGGAGATACACATCGAGCTAAATTGCTCATTACAACACAATACCGAATATCGGTCACAAGCACACTAAGTGCATAATACCATCCCCGAGGGGACATAAGCGCCCTAAGCTAACAAACTCAAGCACAACTAAGGTGCGGTAAATGTTCTGAAACTAAAGAGCCATCCTGTTCACATAATACCATCGCTACGCGGAACCTCAACACATAAGAAATTTACCAAGTCATTTCGCAACTCACAAGGCACAATATATCATTACATGAAATAGCCGACGACGAATTAACATCCAACGTCCGAATACTCCTCCATAAGGAGAGCTATGCTGAAATGAACACATTCGGCCTTATATAGAGCCCATATTCATATTTAAATCCATTTACAGACCTCAAGCCGATTCTGATGTACCGAACTAGGCCAATAATCTTTTCTGGGTCCATAATAACCCCTTCTTCCCATAACACACAAGAATAACCATCATAACCGATGTAATCCTCCACAGCCTACCACCAATAAATCGAGTGCCCTCCAGGCATCAATTCTCAAATTAGTGATATCACCACAATCTTCATACTTGGTTAAATTCTTCAATCAGTCGAGTGACTACATGCCACACTTGTACAATCTTCCCGTGGGACACGCTCCCACAATCTTCCGTAACAGATAACCAGCCTGCGCATCCATGCTACCGGCCATACTAACGCTGAAAAATGATCAAGAATCCACAACCAGGATGCAAAGCCTCTCTCACAAAACAACGATCCCAGGTGACGCTGAAGACAATGCAAGCTTACTCTAATCATTCAAACCCCTTTTATGCTCATCCGAGCTCGTGACATCCTTGTCAACACCAGACCGCAACCTTGATCCTCATTTTCAAATTTCGTACCGCTCACTGCACCTTAACAAGCCAGCATGCGGTAGTACAAGAATTTCATCATAACTCCTGAACGGCTAACATTGTAAACACTTCCTCACATGGAAGCTTTTTACATAACTCATCCAAAGAGAACCATAGAAACACATGAGTGAATTCTCACAACCGTAGAAGATGCAATTCTTCAAGTAGTGGCCTAAGCCACTATAGCCCTTTCCGGGATCCACCTACACATAGCAGGCTATAATACTAGACTACTTCCGAGTAAATTCAATTACGACGGCCGTCAAGCCTCACACGTACCATCACAAATCACTTGTATAACTTAAATCACGCTGAAGGAACTGATCGCTACTACCAGTATGCCAAGTCAACCATGGCTAACCTATCCAACCTCTTCCAATTTATCCTCAATTACCTTAGAATAATAATAACTTCATTCAACACATAATGCACTCAACTCGAGTGGCCTTGTAACACGAGACCATGCTGTCTCAAATCCCACGGACCACCTCACACCTTCCTTGTGCGCATATGCGCATCTTTACTGGTACATCCATTCTGATAATTCCTCTACGAATGCGAGGTTTCTTTCTCCTTGTTCCTCCCAATGCTACACCGCAAGTCAAAACATCATAGAACATCCTGAGCCGCTTATCATAAGCTGCTGCGCAAGCCCGATTCCTAAGCACATTGCGAGCTTAAATCCTTAGGCACCACATTTTTAACCTTTGAATTCACTAGGACCGTTATTGAGAGTCACCCACTCTGTCATGGTCCCGAATATAATCAACTGCAAGGCTCCGCTAGCCCATGACCACCCTCTCAAGGCGACACCCGGCCAAATCACCTTCCTTGCAACTCACTTCCATACGAAGCATAATTCCTGAGTCTTCCCAAAGCTCGAACATGAGTCGATGGTGCCAATTATGGAACACATTCTTCAATTCCTCTGCTCAAATTACCACTGATGTTCTCTTTCCTTAGCCGAACCAACTTACCGATACGCCGATAACCCGAATCCTCACAAGAATATAATCATACAACCCAATCGTAGGCGGTGGGACTCTCCCACTTAGATTGAAGCTACTATTACACAACTTTGGAACCCACCAAGATTCCTTATTCCTTATTGACTCGACCTTGCACAATTAAACCGCCAGATTCCTCGAAATCCTTCCTTTACCATTTCATGAACACTCTGAATCTCTAGCAACATTCACATATTAGACCTCTTACCGGATAGTTAATAGAATCCTTTGTCGAAGCTTTACCAGCCACACGACCGTTGATCTGCTCATAGGAGACATCCCCACATGTAGAGACTACGCGCCGACATCTTTCGACGATGCTGCACTGGGTACAATTACTACGACATCAATAACCCATTCTAAGCTAGTGCTCATCCGCCAGCTGCACAAGTCCATTCACTCCTCGTGGACATTAACTAAATGCGCAGCAATATCTTCCAATTCAAAGTTATGTTGTATCCTTCTTCATATCAAGCAGCTCCTTTCCGTCATATCAAATCTCCCGCCTTTATGCTAGCCAATATTTCAAATTAAGATCATAGACTCAATCACCGTCCACTAAAATTCCCAAATCACTCTAAACTTTTCTCAAGGGTGTAGTTATCCTGCCACTGGATCCACGCATTGCTCTGCCACTCTCTCACTTTGGCCAAACCCTCTTCCTTAAGAAACTATCCAACTTCCACTCCTTACACTTGGCCTTCTAAAATCCTGACCACCGCATGACACTTTGCACATGTCCTTCATCATCTTTCACTGCTCAGCTGACGCCTTAGATCAAAATCTAACCCAGTAGCTCTTAAACCAATAGACTGCTACTAACTTCAAACCTCTCCGGAAATAATCTCTTCTCGAGCCATTGACATGATAAACATCAATTCAATCCCGAACCACAGCAGCTCGCAATCTTTGATAGCCGCTTCTCCATTGCTATAATACAATATCCGGCCCCAAAGGCGAATTGTTAAAGGTTTTAACACCAGCGAACTTCGTACACCCAATAAGGACAACGGCACCTCATCTCAGATGGAAATTCCACCACGCTCGCAAATACCAAGCCTTGTTACTCCATCAACCCAAATCTGAACATTCTTAGCCCGATTGCCTTTCCCCTACCGGGAATAAAATACCGAATCTCTAAATCATGCACTGAGTAAAGCTCCCTTCAAGTCATTCACTGCCCCGACACGTAGGCAAGCATCCTACCATCACATCAATACTATGCGACAATCGTTCATAAGCATCATGGCAACTTGTGCCTAACGTCAGAGCTCTCAGAAGTACCGCTACTGAGCCGAAATGATAGAATATCCTTCCACAAGGTAACGACAATAGTCAGATCAACTACGTCGGGAGAAGCATCCCGCACCACCTCTGTAGTACCTTTAAAATTTCTCAATTCTTGATTTATTAGAAGCGCTTCGCGTCGCATAAGATCGATTGGGAAGGAAACAAAGGCATAAGCCTCAAAGGAATCAAATCGCACAATGAGGAAATCAAGAAGGGAAGTACTCCTAACAGCCCTGTAGCCTCTCGAAGATAAGTACATACGTCTCCGTACCGATCCGCAAGACTCTACTAGACTTGCTCATGACTCGTGCAACCTAAGGGAACCTAGTGGTTTGATACCATGTTGTCACTACCCAAAATCCACTAAGGGTTGTGATGGCGCCGGACACCACTGTCAGGCAAGCCAACACCAATTTACTTGAACTTTCTTGTTATTTTCAAAATTGTTCCTTTTATACATTAAACAATAAGTAATATGTTTTACTGAATAGATACTGAGGTCTTTAACAAACTAAATATTAAACAATCCAATAATCATCCCAGAACCCGGTGTCACAAGTGCATGAGCTACCTTTAGGAAATAAAATAATACAACAACTGTCCGGGAATACAAATAGGACAGATAATAAATATGGAAATCTGAAAGAGACTCTGTTGGCTGCGGGTCGTCTCGAGAAGTGCAGCTCACCTAAGACTCCGTATCAACCATGCCGCTACGCCCACTAGGCCGCTAGAGATGCCGGTGCCTGTGCAACAAAAATGCACAGCAAGTGTAGCATGAGTACGAAAACAACGTGTACTTAGTATGTATCCCGCCTAATCTCGAAGAAGTAGAGATGAGAGGTTGACTTCGACACTTAATAGTGGTCCAATGATGATACATCAGTAATATAACAAGTCGAGGGTTTACATAAACATGAATGAAATTCAATAGAGTGAAGCAAGTACACAATTCTTTCTTTTATATGAAAATCTCCAATTTCCTTTGTCATCGTTTATACATATATTCTCAAGACGGGAAGAAGCAATATCAACTTCAGTAAATCACAAGGCCAGCAATGCAAGCATGCGCAATCATGCCGAGGACCTACGGCCCGATCCAACGATATTTAAATTGTGCACTGCCAGAGGGTCGAATGGCGTGAACCAGAGATGCATCTATTACCCCGCTCGCGAATCATACATGCGACGCGGTCAAATTTAAATAAACACTCCAAATAGTCAATCAAGAAACCATTTGGGAATCAATCATCCAATAAAAGGAAAACTCTCTTTTTAAAAGTCAAGAAACGAATGTCTAGTTTTTATAAATTCTTTTATACATTTCAATATGTTTTAAACATTTCAATTTCACAACAAGATTTCAAATATTACAAGTAAAACATGCTTTTGGGTCCTAGACTACCCGGACATAAGCATAATAGTAGCTACGCACGGACTCTCGTCACCTCGTGCGTACATAGCCCTCTCAAATAGCAGCACATAGCCAATTAACTCACCTATAGGGACAATTCCCTCTTACAAGGTTAGAAAGGAGACTCACCTCGCTCCGAAGTTCCATAACCGGCATTCCACGACCTTTTGAAGACATAAATTGATGCACAACGCTCCAAAACTAGCCAATAATTACGCACATCCATTAATATATGTTCAATTACTCATAATAATCCAATTTGTAACAATTCCTAACCCCGATAGAAAAGTTGACAAAATGCCCTCGAGCCCACGTGCCCGGATTCTGAAATTTTTCAAAGATAAAGTATACCCATGGTCTCACGAACTCAAATATATAATTTGCTCTCAATTTCATGTCCAAAATCGTGGTAAAAATCCAAAATATAATTTTCTAGGTGTTCCACCAAAAACCCACAAATTTTCACTAATTCTCATGCTCTAATCCATATATAATCCAAGTATTTAACTCAAAACTAGTAGAAACTACTTACATTGACATGGATTACAAAGATGGAGCTCCAACAACCTTACTGATTCCAGCATTTCCGCACCTGCGGTAACTTGACCCTTTCTGTGGTTCCGCAGGTGCGAGCTACCATCCGCTTCTGCGATCCTCCTCCTAGCCTCTGCTTGCTATCTACGCTTCACCTTCCGCAGGTGCGGTCACGCATCTGCGACAAAACGACCGCATCTACGGCTCTGCACCTGCGGCCCAAGCCTCGCAGGTGCGGTTACACCAGGATGGGTGACCCCCTGGGAAGTCCTCATGTTGCATCCCTCTTTTAGGCAGAATTTATATTTTACTTCTTTTAGTATATCGACGGTAGATATAAAAGATTCATAAATGAGTTTTAAGAGATGTAAACGATGTTCCTTTTT
The DNA here is from genome assembly GCF_001879085.1 of Nicotiana attenuata. Taxonomy (NCBI): domain Eukaryota; kingdom Viridiplantae; phylum Streptophyta; class Magnoliopsida; order Solanales; family Solanaceae; genus Nicotiana; species Nicotiana attenuata. The sequence goes on from NW_017672653.1 coordinate 94,640, forward strand.
ATTACATGAAATATTAATTTTTTATAAAAGAAAACAATTAGGGAAAAATAAAAATAAGGAAAATATTTAAAAGGTAGATATTGTAAATCACGACCTTACGGGCTTAACACCGTTGCACTTGACATGTCACTACGCCTTGGCCTCGAAGGCGGCATCCGTAAGGCGTCTAGTTGTGATGTCGTCGTTCCATGCGGTCTAGTATGACAGGCATGTCGGGCCCTCTAATTGTGATATTATCGTCGAGCGCGGCTTGTTGTTATTGGTCAACACTTTTGCCCGCGAAAAATACATAAGATTAAAAGATGAATCGCGTAAAACGGATAAATGAGCGTAAAGTTACGTCGTTTTAAGGTTTTACACTTTCGGACCTAGAGCGGAAGGTGGAAAGGTAATAAGGGAATTTAGAGTGCAAGGAATGTCGGATGCGATCATACCAGCACTAACGCACCGGATCCCAACAGAACTCCGAAGATAAGCGTGCATGGTCGAGAGTAGTACTAGGATGGGTGACCCCCTGGGAAGTCCCCGTGTTGCATCCCTCTTTTTGGCAGAATTTATATCTTACTTCTTTTTGTATATCGACGGTAAATATAAAAGATTTAATAATTTTGTATTTCAGCAATGTAAACGATGTTTTTTTTACTTTGAAATAATAATTTTTTTAAAAAAAAATTTAGGGAAAAATTAATATAAGGAAAATATTTTAAAGGTAGATATTATAAATCACGACCTTACGGGCTTAACACCGTTGCACTTCACATGACATTACGCATTGGCCTCGAAGGCGGCATCCGTAAGGCGTCTAGTTGCGATGTCGTCGTTCCATGCGGCCTAGTGTGACAGGCATGTCGGGCCCTCTAATTGTGATATTATCGTCGAGCGCGGCATGTTGTTATTGGTCAATGCTTTTGCCCGCGAAAAATACATAAGATAAAAAGAGGAATCGCGTATAACGGATAAATGAGCGTAAAGTTACGTCGTTTTATGGTTTTACAAATCAATTACTATCCCATCAACACCAGTTCTTACCCAATCATTATACTCATGTTCCGAATCGCATATATTTTCTAAGAGAGTCAAGTCATTGGCATCACTCTGTATTGATAACTCAAACTGTCTATTATTTTCATCCCCCATATCAAAAATATCTCTAGGTTAATTGACCTAGGAATAAACCATTCATGATCTTTAGGATCTTGCACAATATACTTGTTGTG
>NW_017672653.1:95873-158630 GCF_001879085.1 Nicotiana attenuata
TTAATAATTTTGTATTTCAGCAATGTAAACGATGTTTTTTTTTGCTTTGAAATAATAATTTTTTTGAAGGAACATAATTAGGGAAAAATAAAAATAAGGAAAATATCTAAAAGGTAGATATTGTAAATCACGACCTTACGGGCTTAACACCGTTGCACTTGACATGTCACTACGCCTTACCTCGAAGGCGGCATCCTAAAGATGTCTAGTTGCGATGCCGTTGTCTATGCGGCCTAGTGTGAAAGGCATAGCGGGCCCTCTAATTGTGATATTATTGTCGAGCGCGCCTTGTTGTTATTGGTCAATGCTTTTGCCCGCGAAAATACATAAGATCAAAAGAATAATCGCGTAAAATGGATAAATGAGCGTAAATGTACGTCGTGTTAAGGTCTTACATTTTGGGACCTAAAGCGGTAGGAGGAAAGGTAATAATGGAATTTTGAGTGCAAGGAATGTCGGATGCTGTCATACCAGCACTAACGCACCAGATCCCATCAGAACTCCGAATTAAGCGTGCTTGTGCGAGAGTAGTACTAGCATGGCTGACCCCCTGGGAAGTCCTCGAATTGCATCCCTCTTTTTGCCAGAATTTATATCTTACTTATTTTAATATATCGACGGTAGATATAATAAATTCACGAATGAGTTTTAAGCAATGTAAACGATGTTTTATTTACATGAAATAATAAATTTATCAAAAGAAAATAACTAGGGAAAAATAAAAATAAGGAAAATATTTAAAAGGTAGACATTGTAAATCACGACCTTACAGGCGTAACATCGTTTCACTTGACATGTCACTACGCGTTGGCCTCGAAGGCGGCATCCGTAAGACGTCTAGTTGAGATGCCGTCATTCCATTTGGCCTTGTGTGATAGGCATGCCGGGCCCTCTAATTGTGATATTATCATCGAGCCGGGCTGGTTGTTATTAGTCAAATCTTTTTCCCCCGAAAAATACATAAAATCAAAAGAGGAATCACGTATAATAGATAAATGAGCGTAAATTTATGCCGTTTTAAGGATTTACACTTTGGAACCTAAAGCGGAAGGAGGAAAGGTATTAAGATAATTTAGAGTACTAGAAATGTCAGTGGGATCATACCAGCACTAACGCGCCGGATCCCATCAGAACTCCGAAGTTAAGCGTGCCTGGGCGAGAGTAGTACTAGGATGGGTGACCCCCTTGAAAGTCCTCGTGTTCCATCCCTCTTTTTGGCCAAATTTGTTTCCTACTTCTTTTAATATATCAACGGTAGATCCAATAAATTCAAAAATGAGTTTCATGCATTGTAAACGATCTTCTTTTACATGAAATAATAATTTTTTTTAAAGAGAATAATTATGGAAAAGATCAAAAAGGCAATATTTAAAAAATAATAAAAATAAGGAAAATATTTAAAAGGCAGATATTATAAATTACGATTACCAACCACGGCCTTACGAGCTCAACAACGTTGCACTTGACATGTCGCTACGTCTTGGCCTCGAAGGCGGCATCCGTAAAACGTCGAGTTGCAATGTCGTCGTTCTGTACGGCCTAGTGTAATAGGCATGTCGGGCCTTCTAATTGTGATATTATCGTTGAGCGTGGCTGGTTGTTATTAGTCAATGCTTTTGCCCGCGAAAAATACATATAATCAAAAGAGGAATCGCGTAAAACGTATATATGACCGTAAATTTATGCCGTTTTAAGGATTTAAACTTTCGCACCTAAGGCGGAAGGAGGAATGGTATTAAGAGAATTTAGAGTGCAAGCACTGACGGAGACGATCATTCCTGCACAAACGCAACGGATCCCATCAGAATTCCAAAGTCAAGCGTGCTTGGGCGAGAGTAGTACTAGGATGGGTGACCCCTTGGGAAGTCCTCGTGTTGCATCCTCTTTTTGGCAAAACCTACTTCTTTTAATATATCGACGTTAGATCTAATAAATTCACAAATGAGTTTTACGCATTGTAAACGATCTTCTTTTACATGAGATAATAATTTTTTTTAAAGAGGATAATTATGGAAAAGATAAAAAAGGCGATATACAATAAATAATAAAAATTAGGAAAAAATTTAAAAGGTAGATTATGTAAATCACGATTACCAACCACGACCTAACGAGCTTAACACTGTTACACTCGACATGTCGCTACGCCTTGGCCTCGAAGGCGGCATCCGTAAAATGTCGAATTGCGATGTCGTCGTTTTGTGCGGCCTAGTGTAATAGGCATGTCGGGCCCACTAATTGTGATACTATCGTTGATCATGGCCGGTTGTTACAGGTCAATATTTTTGCTTGCAAAAAATACATAAAATCAAAAGAGGAATCACGTAAAACGGATAAAGGAGCGTAAAGTTATACCGTTTTAAGGCTTTACACTTTTGCACCTAAAGCAGAAGGAGGAAAGGTATTAAGAGAATAAAAAGTGCAAGGAATGACGGATACGATCATACCAGCACTAACGCAAGGGATCCCATTAGAATTCCGAAGTCAAGCTTGCTTGGGCAAGTGTAACGACCCGACCGGTCGTTTTGAGCTTTTGCACTTTGCTCGCCAGTTCTCGGGCATGACTTGCCTTGTGTGCTGTATTATGACTTATGTAAATCGTTGGTTTTGGTTTTTCAGGGTAATCGGAATGAATTTGGAAGATCAGTTCTCACTTGAAGCATGAAATTTGAAAGGTTTGACCAAGTTTTGACTTTTTAGTATTCGACCTCGGATTTGGATTTTTATAATTTGGTTAGCTCCGTTAGGTGATTTGGGACTTAGGAGCGTGATCAAATGCATTTTGGAAGTCCGTGGAAGGTTTTAGGCTTGAATTGGCGAAATTGATATTTCGGCGTTTCCCGGTTGGTAGGCGAGATTTTGATATAAGGTTCGAAATGGAATTCCGAGAGTGGCAGTAGCTTCGTTGTGTCATTTGTGATGTGTGTGCAAAATTTCAGGTTATTCGGACGTGGTTTGGTTGAGTTTTTGGTCAAAAGTAGAATTCGGATGTTTTTAGCTTAGGCTTGAATCTGAGGTGTTTTGGTGGATTTGATGTTGTTTGTAGTGTTTTGATGATTGGAACAAGTTTGAATAAGGTTTTTGGATATGTTGGTGCCTTTGGTTGAGGTCCCAGGGACCTTGGGTGAGTTTTGGGTGGTCAATCGGACCATTTTTGAAGTTAGAAGCTGCTGAAATTTTTGTTGTTGCTGGTGTTTTCGCACCTGCGGTTTGGGGACCGAAGGTGCGGCGTCGCACGTGCGGGAGAGGAGCTCCAGAAGCGGATATTTGAGAACCTCCAGTAACCGCAGATGCTGTGTGGGGACCGCACCTGCAGAGTCGCAGGTGCGGAAGCCTGAGCGCAGAAGCGACTTGGGCACTTAAGTGAAAGACCGCAGAAGTGGCGCTTTGGCCGCAGAAGCGGTACCGCAAAAGCGGTTAAGGGATCGCATATGCGAAAATCCCTGGTCAGAAAGTACATATATTGTCTTCTTAGCGAAATTTTGCTAAGTTCATCATTTTTAAAGACGGGAAAGAGGCTAAGGCATAGGATTCCAAGGGGAATCAAAGGATATCAGTTGGGTAAGTTCCCTAAGCTTATTTATTTGGGTTTAAGATCATTTTTCCATTGTTTAATCATGGTTTTAGTGAAAATTAAGGAAGAAAAAATGGCGATTAGGGCTTGAGTTTAAGAGGCCTTTAAATAGGGATTTGAGGGGCCATTTGGACTCCGATTTCGGTGTTCTTGATATGTATAGATTCGTGAGAGGATGAAGATTCCATTGATGTTAATTTTATCGGATTTCGAGACGTGGGCCCGGGGGCCGAGTTTGAGCAATTTCGGGACTTTGATGTTAAATTGGATATTTTGAGTGGGCTTCGATCCTTTAGCATATTTTAATGATTATGTACTAATTGTGGCTAGATTTGGAGCATCCGGAGGTCGATACGTGCGGGCGAGGCATCACGGGCTAGAGTTTGGACCGGATCGAGGTAAGTAATGATTGTAAATACTGTCCTAAGGATGTGAAACCCCGGATTACACATCGTTGTGTTATTTTGAGGTGACGCAAACGCTAGATGACGAGTGTGGAGTTGTGCACCATTGGGGATTGTGACTTGGTCCGTCCCGTACGATTGTTATGTTGCGTATTTGATTTGAAACCTTATGATATTCCATGTTCTAGAGATTGATATTATATTTTGCGATGTATGCCATGTATGGGGCCTTGTGTCGACCTGTTGAGACCCTTAAGGGCATTTTTTACTATTTTTCCTCACTCTATTTGTTTTGAAAGCATATCCACACTCATGTTTTTACATGGTTATTGTTTAAATCTGGTTTTATCACTATATTTCTTAAAAATGTGAAAACTGTTTGCGTTGGGTTCCCTGTTTTACTGATGGTCCGAGTGATTGTGAGTTGATGACTGAGATATACCGAGGGTCTGATTTTGAGGTTGATGACTGAGATAGACTGAGAGTCTGGTTGTGAGGTTAATGATTGAGAGAGGCCGAGGGCCTAGTTGTGAGGATTATATATCTATGGATCGGGCTGCACATCGCAATATATATATATATATATATATATATATATATATATATATATATATATATATATATTTATATGGATTGGGATGCACGCCGCAGCGATATAGCGCATGGGCTGTAGGAGCCCCTCCGGAGTCTTCACACCCCGAGTGAGCGCAGTCGACTATATATATATGGATCCGGCTACATGCTGCAGCGGTTACTATATGGTACCTATTGAGTATGAGTGGTGAGTGTGAGCGCTGAATGGTAGGAGATGAGTCACGAGTGACTGAGAGGCTAGCCCGGGGGGCGATAGATATATACATGCACATGGGTGATGTTTGCCTGAGGGGCCTGATTATGAACTTATTGATTTTCACTTCTCTTTAGAGTGAGTTTCCATCGAATATGTTGATTTAATGACTGTTTTCACTCATCTTTATACTGAGCCTCTATCGAAAATGTTAGATAAATGTTTTTAAACAACATTCATTTAAGCTGGGGTTTATGAGATGTTCAGAACTTTATCACTGATTTGGCTTTTGTTATTTCCACTGCGATTTTCTGTTAGGAGGTGTTTATGACTCCTATTTTGTCCGAGGGGCTGATTATGAACTATGTCTTGCCCGAGGGGAGGATTATGGTTTTCAGCTCATTTATTAAAAAAGGTATTGAACCCCTATTGAATCTGTCGAAAGGCATTTTAAATGATTTTTACCAAAAGCTGGATTTTAAAAGAGGCGATTGACTCATATTCTGATTTAGCAGCATGTGTGCTTATTGAGTTTAACATAAATGCGGATTCACCGTTTCCTACTGCTCAGTCTTTATTTACTCTTATTACTTACTGGGTTGGAGTACTCACATTACTCCCTGCACCTCGTATGCAGATTCAGGTATTTTGGAACCCGGTAGCGGGTGTTAGTTGCTCAAATGCGGAGTCATCAGAGTTAGCAAGGTGGCTGCACGACGTTCGCAACACCGCTTCCTTCCTCTCATTTCATTTCTGTACTTAGTACATTTTACTGTTTTTGTTGTATTCAGACCTTGGTAGATGCTCATGACTAGTGACACCCCGGTATCGGACTGTGTTGGGTTGTATTCCGCGAATTGTTTTGTATTATCATCATTATTTTTGAGATTATATCATGTTTTAGACGAAATGCTTATTGTTTAAATGCTTAAAAACTGGGATTGGAAATGTGTCGGCTAGCCTCGTCTTCACGAGAGGCGCCATCACGACCGGGTCTGGGTTTAGGGTCGTGACAAGTTGGTATCAAAGCCTAGGTTACATAGGTCTCACGAGTCATGAGCAGGTTTAGTAGAGTCTCGCGGATCGGTACAGAGACGTCTGTATTTATCCTCGAGGGGCTGCAGAACCTTTAAGAAAACTCCATATTCTTGAAATTCTTATCGTGCGTCCTTGATTCAGCTGGAAACATAACTCTTTGAACTCCTTCCACGCATTCGTATGCGCGATCGAGCGCTTAGTATCAGATGTACATCGATGGCTTGTGACTACCTGATCGAGGGGCGAGATGTGATCTTTGTGTGTTGATATTGGGCCAGTCTAGAAAGACTTGAGGCTGGGTTGTTACCTATAGCTTGATCCCTGAGCGGTTTCTTGCGTGAGCACGTGTTTCTAGATCTATATGTACTGTTGTGCCCCTATTAAGGGAAGTAATGACTGGTTAGTACGTGATGAGGGTGATGTGACTGCGAGATGTGATCATTTTGGAAGTGACGAGAAGGGTCTGCTGGAGGATAGATGATCTATTAGGTGTTTGATTTTCATTGTGATTGGATGTATAGCCCTGAGTTATGGGTGTGTGAAGAATCTTTTCATGTTTCCTAGTTGGGAGTAAAGTAATTTTCATGTTACGGTATGAGTTCAGACTCAGGAAGACTATGTGACTGCGTAATGGTTATGACGGTGGAAGGTATATATAAATGTTAGTTTAAGGCGAAGCAGGTGGGTTATCTCCTGCGAAGTGTTCTGGAGTTGTGTGATCCTTATGTTGTCGGTTAGAAGATCCCATTTACAAGTGAAATATATGTGTGAATTTAATTTGGGTCGCCCAAGAGAGTGGGTCTAATTTCTACGGGAGTAAATGCGAGATTTACAGAAGATATAAAGTACCAGATGGTCTGTGTTCCACGAGCTTATGAAGGGTTGAGTAAATCTCACTATGGTATTAAGGCAGCAATAAAGTATATGCGTTATGAATTATGGTGTGTGCTTTGATCTATGGCTTCAAGCCAAGTGGGAGAGTCTACTATTGAATAGTTGATTGTATGGTTATGTGCTATAATGGTTCCAGTTCGAGGCCTATTTGTGAGTCAGTTATGGCTCGAGTAAAGGAAGTTTCAATAAAGGTTATGTTATGCTTTATGGGTGTATGAGAATCGGGGAATGACTTGAGTTATTGTTGGTAAGGAATGCTCGGTGCATGGGGCAGGAAGTTGCTTGGTTATATTTGAATGAGGTTGCATTCTGCGGGTCGGAGTGCCAATGAGACACAGGTTGTTCGGATCCTTTGATCGGGCTAATTGCGGTTTGAGTAGAGTGGATGACGTGCGAGAATGGTTCTACTGTGTTCAAGATTCTACATATAACATTTGGGTATTGTAAAGTTGCATATGGGGCTAGAAACTGAGTTTTCATTGGAAGATGTCAAGACTTGTGGTATTTTCTATAAATTGTGGTATTCTATGAATCAGTATTAGGAAGGTAAAGGTAACGGATTTAGCTTAATAGGAAGTCTCTTCAGAGTAAAATATTTTGAAGGTGGTGCTTTTAGGGACATTTAAGAGAGTATTCAACGGCTTATCAGTCTTAGACGGTGTGGTTTTGTGCTTGGGTCTCGTGTGGTAAGTCTGGATTGAGAAATTGTGATGTTATAGCAAGAAGGAGTATCAAGTTGAAGGTAAGTCAAAGGGGAACTCGGATACATGGGATAGCTTGGTAGTGGCCCGGATCGGTGTGGTAAGGATATTGTTAATTCTTTGGATGCCTATGAGGTAATGAGTTTATACAGGTGATTAGCGACAATGCTCTTGGGTTTTAGTGGCCTGCATAGCTTGGTTGAGTTAGAGGGATTCAGTCCTGACGGTTTAGTTTGTGCAAATGAAATTCGGAGAGTTCTTGATGGCTTTCTTCCACGGTTAGAGATGTATATTTTCTATGAGCATGAGGAGAATGGGATGTATAGTGTTCTTCTTCTAGATGGGATCAATGGGAAGTTCTTTGTTAGTTGAGCACGAGGAGCATGGGATGTATAGATTTCTTGGTGTATGGTTCATTAGTTGCTTGTGGCTCGGAAGGGATATGAAGTTCTCATGATATCCTAGGATGGTATGGCACATGCGATATGTTATGGAGGACGGAGAATTGCGTGAGTAAGGTTACGGTTCAGTTCTGAAAGGAAGGACATAAAATTCATAGGCAGCACGAGAAATTTCAGATGATTAAGGAAAAGGTACTGCTGATTGGTGTGGCTTGATGAGGGTATACATTTCAAAAAGGGCGATGTGTTTAAGTTATGGATGCTTTATTGATATTCCGGCACTATCTTGTCTTATCGACTGATGATATGCGAGTTTGCTAGGTGGCACAGAAGAATTATAGGTGTACCTCTCGTGGGATGATTGAGTATTAGAGGTGTGTTGTATATTCGAGCGGCGATATTGGGATCAGGTATGGTAACTCATGTGCGTTATGGACTTGGAGACTTGAAGTTCTCATAAGCAGGTTAGCTCGTGGTTGAGGACGGTAAAGATGTGGGTAAGTTAATCATATGATAGTATGTGCTATAATTCAGTCATTGTGAACATTCGGAGGGTTATTTATCTGTTGTGAGTGTGTATGGTTCATAATTAGACTTATATGGATGCGTGTTCTGCATCGGGACGGCTTTGTTGACCCTGAATTGTATTGTTGAGGGATGTGTTGATTCGATTGTCATTGAGCTTATTAGTAATCTGGGGAGGTCTATGAGTCACCTTTCTGTGTTGCGAGGTGTTATGATTTGTTAGTTATGGGCACATATGGTGCGGTTCTATTAGGGTCTCATAGTGGGAGTCGAGCAGGAGGAGTATTGGATATTGCTTGGTGGTTGGCGCATCGGTATGTCCTTCGGGTTTTGCGTTGTTATGTATTTGCTTCACCGTGGTTATGATGATTTACTTTGGTTCTAGACATCAATTGCGTGTGGTCGTCAATTTCGAGCAGAGTGACTTGAGGTGTTTCATGTGGAGCAGTGTTTGGGTAGGGTCGCGCTTTGCAGCGAAGTTATGTGGAGGTATGACGTTGCGGGTTAGATTCGTGTGTTCTGTTCCTATGATGTGAGACGGGTTCTCAACCTTGTGTTCTGGTGGTACTCGACACGGCATTCTCGTTTAAATAGTACCATCGACTGGAGACCGGATTGCTACCAGCTGGTGAGCTTGAGGTACAGCTCTTTCATTTGAGCTGTTTTTATGATTTGAGTATGTTCAGACTTTTGCTTATTGGTGTGCGTATTGTGCAAGTTGCAGCTTAGGCCTGTATTGATGTGTCATGTCACTAGAGTAGTGTTGGATTAGAGGAGATCGTTGGGGTCATTATTAAATACGAATGGAATCGATTTCAGCATGTTGGAAGGATAATATCGAGGTTCGGCTCAGAAAATTTGCTATGGTGTTTGCCAAGGAAGAAGTTTCATGAATGGTTGATGTGGGAAATGGTTATGGCTTACCGCGTGTTTTAGGGATCATTGGCAGTATATGAAAGAGTTGGGATGAGACTTTAGTTGATAAGAGTCTTTCTATCGGTATTTGGGTGCTGTGTGCAGCTGCTGTGAATAGAAGTTATCGCTACCAGCCTCTGAGTTATGTGGTATATCATGTAATTGCACCTGAGGTTGCAGGCATGGGTTATTACAGCTGGTTCGGGCTTATTCAGAGTATAGATATGAGATTCTGATCTTGTGGATGATTTCGAAAGTGGAAATGTGGTTCTAAGGTTTATGGGCTAGGTTGGATTATGAAAAATTTCAGTTGCATTATGTTATTGGACCTATATAAGATAGGGTGACGTGGGATCACCCCCGGGTATATGCATGGTAAGGCTATTCAGCGAGTGGTTGGCTTTTGGAACAACTATGGGCACGTTCGAGGATGAACATATGTTTAAGTGGGGGAGGATGTAATGACCCGACCGGTCGTTTTGAGCTTCTGCACTTTGCTCGCCAGTTCTCGGGCATGGCTTGCCCCATGTGCTGTATTATGACTTATGTAAATCGTTGGTTTTGGTTTTTCAGGGTAATCGGAATGAATTTGCAAGATCAGTTCTCACTTGAAGCATGAAATTTGAAAGGTTTGGCCAAGTTTTGACTTTTTAGTATTCGATCTCGGATTTGGATTTCTATGATTTGGTTAGCTCCGTTAGGTGATTTGGGACTTAGGAGCGTGATCGGAATGCCTTTTGGAAGTCCGTGGAACATTTAGTCTTGAATTGGCGAAATTGAGATTTTAACGATTCTCGGTTGGTAGGCGAGATTTTGATATAAGGGTTGGAATGGAATTCCGAGAGTGGCAATAGCTTCGTTATGTCATTTGTGATGTGTGTGCAAAATTTCAGGTTATTCGGACGTGGTTTGGTTGGGTTTTTGGACAAAAGCAGAATTCGGAAGTGTTTAGAAGCTTAGGCTTGAATCTGAGGTGTTATGGTGGATTGGATGTTGTTTGTAGTGTTTTGATGATTGGAACAAGTTTGAATAAGGTTTTTGGATATGATGTTGCCTTTGGTTGAGGTCCCGGGGCCCTCGGGTGAGTTTCGGGTGGTCAATTGGACCATTTTTGAAGTTAGAAGCTGCTGAAATTTTTGCTATTGCTGGTGTTTTCGCTCCTGCGGTTTGGGGACCGCAGGTGCGGCACCGCACGTGCGGGAGACGAGCTGCAGAAGCGGATATTTGAGAATTTCCAGTAGCCGCAGATGCGGTGTGGGGAGCGCACCTGCGGAGTCGCAGGTGTAGAAGTCTGAGCGCAGAAGCGACTTGGGTACTTAAGTGAAAGACCGCAGAAGCGGTTAAGGGATCGCAGATGCGAAAATCCCTGGTCAGAAAGTATATATATTGTCTTCTTCACGAAATTTTGCTAAGTTCATCATTTTTGAAGACGGGAAAGAGGCTAAGGCATAGGATTCCAAGGGGAATCAAAGGATATCAGTTGAGTAAGTTCCCTAAGCTTATTTATTTGGGTTTAAGATCATTTTTCCATTGTTTAATCATGGTTTTAGTGGAAATTAAGGAAGAAAAATTGGGGATTAAGGCTTGAGTTTAAGAGGCCTTTAAATGGGGATTTGAGGGGTCATTTGGACTCCGATTTTGGTGTTCTTGATATGTATAGATTCGTGAGAGGATGAGGATTCCATTAATGTTAATTTTATCGGATTTCGAGATGTGGGCTCGGGGGTCGGGTTTGAGCAATTTCGGGATTTTGATGTTAAATTGGATATTTTTGAGTGGGCTTCGATCCCTTAGCATATTTTAATGGTTATGTACTGATTTTGGCTTGATTTGGAGCATCCGGAGGTCGATTCGTGCGGGCGAGGCATCGCGGGCTAGTGTTTGGACCGGATCGAGGTAAGTAATGATTGTAAATACTGTCCTGAGGGTTTGAAACCCCAGATTACACATCGTTGTGTTATTTTGAGGTGACGCACACGCTAGATGACGAGCGTGGAGTTGTGCACCGTTGGGGATTGTGACTTGGCCTGTCCCGTACGATTGTTAAGTCGCGTATTTGATTTGAAACCTTATGACATTCCATGTTCTAGGGATTGATATTATATTTTGGGTTGTATGCCATGATTGGGGCCTTGTGCCGACCTGTTGAGACCCTTAAGGGCATTTTTTACTATTTTTCCTCACTCTATTTGTTTTGAAAGCATATCCTCAGTCATGTTTTTACATGGTTATTGTTTAAATCTGGTTTTATCACTATATTTCTTAAAAATCTGAAAACTGTTTGGGCTGGGTTCCCTGATTTACTGATGGTCCGAGTGATCGTGAGTTGATGACTGAGATAGACCGAGGGTCTGATTGTGAGGTTGATGACTGAGATAGATTGAGAGTCTGGTTGTGAGGTTAATGACTGAGAGAGGCCGAGGGCCTGGTTGTGAGGATTATATATCTATGGATCGGGCTGCACGCCGCAGCGAAATAGCGGTTGGGCTGTAGGAGCCCCTTCGGAGTTTGAACACCCCCAGTGAGCGCAGTCGACTATATATATATGGATCGGGATGCAAGCCGCAACAATATATGGATCGGGCTGCATGCTGCAGCAGTTACTATACGGTACCTATTGAGCATGAGTGCTGAGTGTGAGCGCTGAATGGTAGGAGATGAGTCACGAGTGACTGAGAGGCTAGCCCGAGGGGCGATAGATATATTCATGCACATGAGTGATGTTTGCTTGAGGGGCCTGATTATGAACTTATTGATTTTCACTTCTCTTTAGAGTGAGTTTCCATCAAATATGTTGATTTAATGGCTGTTTTCACTAATCTTTATACTGAGCCTCTATCGAAAATGTTAGATAAATATTTTTAAACAACTTTCATTTAAGCTGGGGTTTATGAGATGTTCAGAACTTAATCACTGATTTGGCTTTTGTTATTTCCATTGAGATTTTCTTGTTAGGAGGTGTTTATGACTCCTGTTTTGTCCGTGGGGCTGTTTATGAACTATGTTTTGCCCGAGGGGCCGATTATGGTTTTCAACTCTTTTATTAAAAATGGTATTGAACCCCTGTTGAATTTGTCGGAAGGCATTTTAAATGATTTTTACCAAAAGATGGATTTTAAAAGAGGCGATTGACTCGTATTCTGATTTAGCAGCCTGTGTGCTTATTGAGTTTAACATAAATGTGGATTCATTGTTTCCTACTGCTCAGTCTTTATTTACTCTTATTAATTACTGGGTTGGAGTACTCACATTACTTCCTGCACCTCGTGTGCAGATTCAGGTATTTCGGAACCCGGTAGTGGGAGGTTGTTGCTCAAACGCGGAGTCATCGGAGTTAGTAAGGTGGCTGCACGACGTTCGCAGCACCGCTTCCTTCCTCTCATTTCATTTTCTTACTTAGTACATTTTACTGTTTTTGTTGTATTCAGACCTTGGTAGATGCTCATGACTAGTGACATCCCGGTATCGGACTGTGTTGGGTTGTATTCCGCGAATTGTTTTGTATTATCATCATTATTTTTGAGATTATATCATGTTTTAGACGAAATGCTTATTGTTTAAATGCTTAAAAATTGGGATTGAAAATGTGTCGGCTGGCCTCGTCTTCACAAGAGGCGCCATCACGACCAGGTCTGGATTTAGGGTCGTGACGCAAGAGTAGTACTAGGATGGGTGACCCCTTGGAAAATCCTCGTGTTGCATCACTTTTTTTGGCATATGTTGTTTCCAACTTCTTTTAATATATCAACGATAGATCTAATGAATTTACAAATGAGTTTTACGCATTGTAAAAGATGTTTTTTTACATGAAATAATAATTTTTTTAAAGAGGATAATTATGGAAAAGATAAAAAAGGCAATATACAATAAATCGTAAAAATAAGAAAAATATTTAAAAGGTAGATATTCTAAATCACGATTACCAACCACGACCATACGGTCTTAGCACGTTGCAATCGACATGTCGCTACGCCTTGGCCTTGAAGGCGGCATCCACAAAATGTCGAGTTGCGATGTCGTCGTTCCATGCGGCCTAGTGTAATAGGCATGTCGGGCCCTCTAGTTGTGATATTATCATCGAGCGTGTCTGGTTTTTATTGGTCAATGCTTTTGCCCGTGAAAAATACGTAAAAATAAAATAGGAATTGCATAAAACGGATAAATGAACGTAAAGTTATGCCGTTTTGAGGCTTCAAAACTTTCGCATCTAAAGCGAAAGGAGGAAAGGTATTAAGAGAATTTAGAGTGCAAGGAATGTCGGATGCGATCATACTAGCACTAGCGCACCAGATCCCATCATTACTCCGAAGTAAAGCGTGCTTGGGCGAGAGTAGTACTAGGATGGGTGACTGTTACATCTCGCGTTTTCGTACATTAAAAGTTTCGTCTTTAGATAATCGACGTAGACTCGGTGATGAGATTATCTTGAGGTTAACGTATTTGCGCTATTTATAACAAGCGATAAGTAAGTGGTCATGAAGGATAATGGGTACACGAATTAAAGAAAACGAGTTTCGTTGAAGGTGGCCGATTTGGGATAAAATACGGATCAAGGGATAATACTCGATTATTATGGACTAGTACCATGCTAGGTACCATATGACCACGGTAGTATGATGTATAAAGTATATAAAAAAATGGGTAATATTTTGAGGTAATTTTGAGATAATTCTTAATTATATGGATAATTGGTTAATTACCGGATAACGGGACATTACCTAGTAATTAATGAATTATGAGATAAGCCTCAACCCCCCAAAGAAAGGTAAAGTGACAGCATTAGCTACACCACATAAAATGACTTTTAGTCATTCTAAAGATTAGGTGGCTAACTAAGAAACACTTAGAATTTAACAGATAAAGATTCACTACAATCTTATTCCATTTTCATTTAGACAAAGGAACCAAAAAAACGTCCAAAATCTTACAGCAAGGAACGTCCTTTCCTGGTTCGAATATTTCAAGAAACAGAAGAAAAAAATTCAATCCAATGTTGCGGTTTAAATTGCAACAACACAATTCCAACGAGAATTTGTTAGAATCGTAGCAATGTAAAATTTTGCGGCTGTAGAGGAATACTTGCAATCTTCTCCAAGAGTATTATACGGAGTTTTTCCTACTCCAGGTATGTTAAGGCTATCCCTTCCTTCTTTTTGGCATCGTCCAATTATACAGAAGAAATGAGCAAACACACAGTTTTCATAAACGGCTCTATTCATAGAAATACCAGCGATCTCTGTGTTCTTAATTCCCCGTGTGACATATTATTATATCTTCTGTTCATGGGTCTAAAAATAATACGCAGTATATAATATTTATCCGAAAAGAATATTGAGATTTTTAACATATTTTCATGCATTTTATTCATTTATGCATGTAAATTGACCCATGACCAGACGGCGTTATATACGCGTATTTATATGTATATATTTGTGTATATGGGATATGGGAAAAAGGTTAGAGCGTTATATACGCACCACCACCTGATCAGTTGGTATATGTTGATGATGTTGCCCACAGTGGCCGAGATGATATGACGGGATGCCCTCGGTGGCTTGATGAAGTTATGCACACCTATACCCATGTATGACACGACATTTATATGCACGTGCATAACATTTATATGCCTTTTACGTACATATTTTCATGCCTTACATACTCAGTACATTTTTCGTACTGACGCCCTATTTCACGGGGCCTGCGTTTCATGCCCGCAGGTGCAGGTAGGCAAGCTGACGGTCCCCCTTCTTAGGATCCTTGATCAGCGAGAGTTGGCGTGCTCCACTTGATCCGGAGCTGCTTTTGTTTTTGGTACGATAAGCTTGTATACATATATGGGTACGACGTGGTTTGGTCCCGTCTTTGTACAGTTGTATTTCTATTAGAGGTCTATAGACAGTTATGTACAGTTGGATAGTATGTGGCCTTGCCGGCTTTTAGTCTGGGTATATAATTGTCTATCGCGGCCTTGTCGCCTCGCCCACTGTAACCCACACGTATACGTATATAAATCTTTTGGACAGGTTTCCCTCATGTATGTTATTCTCGTAATTCAGCAGATGTTAATCAGGTTTATAGCTTAGACGCATGCTTAGGGGTGTTCGACAAGTAGGGCTTGGGCACCCATCGCGGCCCTTCGGTTTGGGTCGTGACAAAATGGTATTAGAGCTGTTCTGTCTTAGGGTTGTCTACAGACCGTGTCTGGTAGAGTCTTGTTTATGGGTGTGTTGTGCACCACACTTATAGACAGGAGGCTACAGGACATATAAGATGTTATCCTCTCTTCTTATCTTAGATCGTGCAATATAAGGATTCATGTCCCCAACGATATTATATTTTCAGCGATGCCTCCAAAGAGTACGGCCGCCCAAAAGGGAAAGTCCGTGGTTGGTGAGACTACTAGTCGAGTGCCACGAGTTACCAGGGCTCGGGAAGAGTCTCATAGTGAGATTCCATCTCTGACTTCAAATACCCTGCCCTTTCCAGAAGAGTTTCGAGGGGCACCAGCTCCAGCGCCCGCCCCTGTACGTCCAGCTCCTCAGCCAGATGCACCGGGTTAGGAGATGAGAGATGCTATTCAGCTATTAACCTGATTAGTAGCCGCACATGCTCGGCATCAGGAAGTAGGTATTAGTCATGCAAATAGGTCCGTCGGGGCGAGGGTTCGTGACTTCATTAATTTAGACCCTCCGGTATTCACTGGGCAGATCCAAACGAGGAGTCTTAGGTATTTATTGATAGCATGTAGAGGACGTTAAGGGTAATGAAGGCCACTGCGACTAAGTCAGTTGTGCTAGCTTCCTGTAGGCTCTGAGATGTTGCAGTTAGTTGGTACGAATCTTGGGAATTTTCCAGAGGTGAGGATGCCTCTTCAGCAGCATGGTAGGAGTTTACAGAAGCTTTTCATCGACATTATCTGCCACCAGAGCTTAGACGGGCCAGAGTTGATAGGTTCTTGACCCTTTGGCAGGGTAACATGAATGTTCGGGAGTACAGTCTTCAGTTTGATTCATTAGCTAGGTATGCTCCCACTATTGTATCTAAGATGGAGGATCGAGTTCACCGGTTCGTGATGAGATTAGAGCCGCACTTGCTTAACGGTTGTATGTCGGTCTCACTTCAGCCAAACATGGATATATCTCGTATTCACGCATACGCTCAGGGTGTAGAGGAGCGTAAGGAGAAACAGAGGGCCGATCGTGAGCATGATAGGGCCTAGAATAAGAGAGCGAGGTCTTCGGGTCCTTCTGGTGAGTATTAAGGTGGTCAGAGGAAACAGTTGTGACGACCCGACCCGTCGTCACGTGAGTTACCGCCCCGTTTCCCCCATGTTATGCTCCTTCATGTTTCATTATCAGTATTTGATGTGTTAGAGTTGGTTTGGAATGGTCTTGATAAGAAATGAGACACTTAGTCTCTTTAAGGAAGGCTTGTTTTGGAAAAGTCAACCGGATGTTGACCTATGAGTTAGAGGGCTTGGATGTGGATTCCGACGATTCGGTTAGCTTCGGGGGATGATTTGTGACTTATAAGCGTGATCGGAAGTAATTTTGGAGGTCCGGTGTAGAATTAGGCTTGAATTGGCGAAGTTAGTATTTTGGCGAATTCCGGCGGATAGGTGAGATTTTGATCCGAGGGTCGGAATGAGATTCCGAGAGTTGCAGTAGCTTCGTTAGGTGACTTTGGATGTGTGTGCAAAATTTCAGGTCATTCGGAAGTATTTTGGTTGGGTTTTTGATCGAATGCGTGTTTCGGAAGTTTTAGAAGAACTTAGGCTTGAATTCAATGAGAAATGATGGTTTTAGTGTTGTTTGAGGTGTTTTGATGTTTGGAGCAAGTTAGAATAAGGTATTGGATCATGTTGGTGTCTTTGGTTGAGGTTCCGAGGGGCTCGGGGTGATTTCGGATGGCTAACGGGATGAAAATTTAAGTTGGAGATTGCAGGTTCATATCTGATATCTGGTATTTTCGCTTCTGCGGAAACGGACCGCAGAAGCGGTTCCACAGAAGCGTGAGGAGGGTCACAAAAGCGGCTTATGGCCTAGTAGGGTAGTTTCACAGAAGCGGAACTTTTTCCGCTTAAGCGAGTCCGCAGAAGCGGACAGGCGAACGCAGAAGCGGTTTTTGTGCTGGAGAGTTAGTTCCGCAGAAGCGGACATTATGTCGCAGAAGCGGCCTTGGATTTTTAAATGAAATTCCGAAGAAGCGGAAAAATTACTGCAGATGTGGTAGTCGCAGAAGCGACAAAGGACCGGAGAAGCGGAAATAACTGATCAGAAAGGGTTTTAATTCCCTTCGCGAAATATTTACAGAATACATATATCAACTTCGGACTTGGGGTGTTCTTGAGCGATTTTGAAGAGGAAATTCAAGGTCTTCGATCAGGTAAGCATTCTTGGACTTAGAACACAACTTTATCATGCAAATACATGAAATTAGGCTGAAAACTTAAGGAAATAAGGTCAAAAATGGTGGTTTAGGGCTTGAAACCTAAGAGAACAAAAATGAGAATTTGAACGGCGATTTGGACTCGGATTGTTGTAAATTTGATATGTATAGACTCGTGGCGAGACGAGGAATCCGGTGATGTGAATTTTATAATTTTTAGAGACGTGGGCCCGGGGCTCGGGTTTTTCCAACTTCGTGATTTTCGATATTTTTCGAGTCTTTTCGATTGGGTTATATTCCCTTAGCATATTGTGACGTATTCGTTGTGGTTTTGGTCAGATTCGACGCACGAAGAGGTGAATTCGAAAGGCAAGGGCATAGCAAGCTAGGACCTTGGCCGGCTTGAGGTTAGTAATAAATGTAAATGCTGTGTTGAGGGTTTGAAACCCCGAATTTGCATAACGTAGTGCTATGTGAGGTGACTTGCACGCCGGATAACGGGCGTGTGGTAGAGCACCGTCAGGGATTGTGACTTGGTCCGTTCCGCTTAATAAAATTGATACCTATTTGATTGTAGATTTGTAATATCCTTATAGAAATGGATTAATTGTCATAATTGGGCTTCGTGCCAACTACTTGAATCCTTCAGGGATTATTTTAATGGTTTCTTACCATATTTATAAATATTAAACTCAGTCCTGGTATTTAATACTGTGTTTGAAATCTCAGCCATTTTCTTAAACTAGAAATTAAGTTAATATTTTTAAATAAAGTTTGGGTTGAATATTTTTATACTATTGTGTGATTTTTGGACTGAGTATGGGATCGGGCTGCACGCCGCAGCAGTATTATTATGATATTGATATGAGGCCAAGGGCCTGTTTGATGCCACGAGATGACTTATTATTGCGCTTGGGCCGTAAGGGGCCCCTCCCGGAGTCTGCACACCCCCAGTGAGCGCCGTCGACGTTAAATAAATGGAGCGGGCTGCACGGCCGCAGCGGGGTACTGGAGGTACCGGTTTATGTGTTGCATTGCATACTTGATTGCCATTTACTTATTTATCTGTTGTGATATTTCTATAATTGTTTTCATTAGTTTATTGAGTTGATATTATTTAGATTGAGCTGCTGTAATTATAGCTTACTTTGTGCCTGTCCAGGATTTCTTACTCTCAACCCTTATTTATGTTTATTACTTTCTGGGTTGGAAGTACTCACAATACTCCCTGCACCTTGTGTGCAGATCCAGGTACACCGCAGCGTGAGTGAGGATTTGTTAGCTGAGCAGCAGGATCTGGGAGTATCGAGGTAGCTGCATGGCATTCGCAGCCTTGATCTCTCCCATCTATCTTTATCCTTTTATTCGCATTTTCTTTCCTAGACAGATTTGTGATTAGGTGAATATTCTGTATTAGAGGCTCATGTTCGTGACACCAGATTCTGTAGGCTGACTAGTATTTTATTTTGGGGTTTTCGAATATTAGAGATTATTTCAGAGATTTCGCACTTAAATTTGGTATTTTATTAGTGAATATTAATTTATCTATCTAGATTAATTGGCTAAGGTTGTGTAAATGGTCGGGCTTGCCTAGCAGTGTGTTGGGCGCCATCACGACTGGGGTTGGGTCGTGACAAGGTGGTATCAGAGCCTAGGTTACTTGGTCTCGCGAGTCATGAGCCGGTTTAGTAGAGTCTCGTGGATCGGTACGGAGACGTCTGTACTTATCCTCGGGAGGCTGCAGAACCTTTAGGAAAACTTCACATTCTTGAATTCTTATCGTGCGTTCTTGATTCAGCTTGAAAAGAAACTCTTGAAATTCATTCGATGTGTTCGTACGCGCGCGTGAGCGCTCAGTAACAGATGTGCCTAAATAGCTTGTGATGCCCTGATCGAGGGGTGAGACGTGATCTTTGTGAGTTGATGTCGGGCCAGTTGGGTGGACTTGAGGCCGGATTTTGCTTATGGCTTGAGCACCAAGATGCTGATTATGTGAGTTGTGTTTTTGAACTTATACGTTCAGTATTGTCCCCATTAGCGGGAATGACAGTTGGGTAGCTATGTGATGAGTACGTTAGCATTGCGAGAGGTATCTATATGACTTGGAAGTGGCGAGGAAGGCTTGCTGGATGATAGAAGAACTATTAGGTGTTTGAATTTCCATCGAGACGAGGTATAGCTCCGAGTTATGGGCGTGTGAAGAATCTTTTCAAGATCCTAGTTGGGAGTGAAGTAAGTTGCATGTTACGGTATGAGTTCAGACTCAGGAAGACGAAGTACCTGTGTAATGTGTATAATTGTGGAAGACATACAGAAATGTTATATTGAGGCGAAAACAGGTGGGTTATCTCCCGCGGAGTGTTCTAAAGTGGTGTGATCCTTATGTGTATGTTAGGATATCTCATTTACAAGTAAAGAAAATGTGTTGAAATCTAAATTGGTCGCTTAGGGAGTGGGTGTATCTGTCGCGAAGGTGAAGGTGAGAATTGTAGAAGAGTTAAATTCTAACTGATCTATGATTTCACAAGCCTATAGAGGATTTGAGTTAATCTCACTATGATATCATGACAGCAATAGAGTACATGCGTAGGATTTATTGAGTGCATTTTGATCTATGGCTTCGATCCAAGTTGGGAATTTGCTATTGATTAAGTTTATTGCACGGCTAGGTGCTATGTTCGTTCCAGTTTGAGGCGCGTTGGTGAGTTAGTTGTGGCTTGCGGAGATTGGGGTCGAGGATGGCTGTGAAGGAATTTATTTTTATTTTCAAAGGTTATACGGTACCTCGTATGTGTGTGAGAATCATAGAATTTCTTAAGTTGCTGCTAGTAAAGGGCGCTCGGTGTATAGAGTAGGGAGATGCGTGCTTGTAATGTGACGAGGTCATATCTTGTGGTGTCGGAGTGCTAACGAGGCACAGGTGGTTCTGTTCATTTGACCAGGCTAAATGCGGTTAAATGGAGTAAATGACTCTCGAGAATGGTACTAATGTGGCCGAGATTCTGCATGTGTCAATTGGGTATCTGGAATTTGTATATGCGATTAGAACTGAGTCTCCATTGGGAGAGGTCAAGATGTGTAATTTTTCTATATCAATTATGGGCTTCTACGTAGCACTATCAGAAAGGTGCAAGTAATGTTTCGAAATTCGTAGAATGTTCTAGGATGTTTTGATTTGCGATGTAGCAGTTGGAAGGTACGAAATGGTTCGTGGGATGTGAGACAGCATAGTCTCGTGATTCAAAGTCACTCGGGATGAGTGCGGATGTACGGTGTTATATGTTGAATGCAGTTACTATTAGTTCTAGGGCAATCAGGGTAAGTCGAAAGAAGATGGATTGGTTAGCCAAATATCTGTTGGCATATTGGTGGTAGAGATCAATTCCTTCCGCATGATCAGGTTTCGCGTATGATTTGTGGCGGTTCAGATGAGGCCTGTCGTCCGCTGTAAATGATGTTATTCAAGAGTTTTCCATTGTTATGGGCCTGTTACATGTAGGCGGATCCCGAAAGGGTCATGGTAGGTTGGGCCACTACTTAGAGATTTGCATATTCTACGGTTATGAGAATTCACCTGTGTGTTGCTATGGTTCTCCTGAAGTGAGTTAATTGTAAAGTTTTACATGATGAAGTGTTAATCTAATAATGGTTCCGAAGCTGTGATGAAGAGTGTGTTCTAACGTATGTAGGCATGTTGGGTGCAATGAGTGGTATGGAATTTGAGGTGAAGATAGAGGTAACAACTCAATATAGACAAGGGTGTCACGAGCTCGGATAAGCCGGGAAGAAGTCTCGACGTTAAGGTAAATCGGTATTGTCTTCGGCGTCACCTGAGAACGGTGTTTTGTGAAAGGGCTTTGCATCCTGGTTAATGATCCTTCATCGCTTTTCAGCAATTGTGCAGTCGGTGGTTTGGGGGCACGACCCAGTTATTCGTAATGGTAGGTTGTGGGAAGGTGTCCCACAGGAAGATTGTGTAAGTAAGGCAGTTAGTCACTTGATTGATTGAAGACTTGAACCAAATATGAAGGTTGCGATAATATCATTGAATTCAGAAAAATATGCCCGGAGGACACTCAGTCTATTGAGTTGTGGACTACGGATGATTTCTTCGACTATGATGGATGTTCTTATGTGTTACGAGCGAAGGATGAGTTGTTAGGGGCCTTTGAAAGGTAATTAACCTAGTTCAGTTCGAGCAGGATCAGCTTGAGGTCGGCGGATGGATTCAAATGTGAATATGGGCTCTATGTCAGGCCAAACGGGTTCATTTCATTGATGCGCTCCTTTTGGAGGAGGAGTCAGGGGGTTATTCCGTTGTCAGATATTTTATGCAGTGATACTTTGAGACGGTTTGAGAAAATGCTTATGTGTTGAGGATTCGCGTAGAAATGATGTTCATGAGCAAAATGGCTCTCGATTTTCAGATTGTACATCGTGCCTCAGTTGAGGTTGTGTTTTGGTAGCTTATAGCGCTATATGTCCCCTCAGGGACGGTATTGTGCACTTAGCATACTTGTGACCGAAATTCAGTATTTTATATTAATGAGCAATTTAGCTTGATGTACACCTCTTTAGGTGAGTGTTATGTGTGGATCGGGTGGCACGCCGCCATGAGTGTGTTATTTGGATCGAGTTGCGCGCCGCAACAGTATGATATTGAGCATGGTTTTCTATATGCTATTTTCGTATGCCTTGCTTCTTATTTTTCTAAGGAGAGCACATAGTAGTGCGTGAGTTAGGCAGTTCCTTTCAGAGTTCCTTTTTTTTTTGTACCGCGTTCGTATCGGTAGGCTATCGGCGCTTTGTGGCATCATATGAGATTTTTAATTATGTCTGGGGTGACTTATTGCCCGAGCAGTTCGTACTGGGTGAGACGAGATTATTAAATTTGATCTCAGTGCAATCTGAGCAGATGAAGTAAATTAAGGGGGCTAAGACCATTAATTGGTTCAGAATGAGGTGATAGTTCTTGCCAGAAGTATACCCAATGAATGGTTGGTTCGGCAGTGTCATGAATTCATACATATCTCATCCGTCGTGTCGGTATTGGAAGAATTTGAATAAGACTTATGTAGGTCATGCAGAGCATGGGATGTGTAATGATTCTCTTTGGCTCCAGACATCAATTGAGCATGGTTGTCGATTTCAAGCATAGTGACTAGAGGTGTTCCAGGTGGAAGTAGTATTTAGATAGGATCGTGCGTTGCAACAAAGCCGTGTGGAAACATGACCTTGCGGGTCAAACTTGTGTGTTCTATTCTATGATGTGAGACAGGGTCTCAGCCTTGTGTTGTGGCAGTTTTGATGAGCTTAAGGTACCGCTCTTTCGTTTGAGTCATTTTCATGATTTGAGTATGTTCAGACCGTTTCTTATTGGTACGCGTATTATGCAAGTTGTGGCTTAGGCCGGTATTGAGGTGTCATATCACCAGAGTGGTGTGTTGGATTTGAGGATCGTTGGGGTCACTAATGAATACGAACGGATTCGATTTCAGTATGTTGGAAGGGTAATGTCGAGCTTCGACTCAGAAAAATTTGATGTAGTATTTGCCAAAGGAGAAGTGGTTTCATGAATGGTTGATCTGAGAAATGGTGATGGCTTACTGCGCGTTTTAGTTAACAGTTGCAGTATATGTAAAGGTGTTGGAATGAGACTTTGGCTAATAAGAGATTTCTATCGGTACTTGGTTGTTGTGGGTAGTTGCTGTGAATGGGAGTTATCGTTGCGTGTGTTTGAGTTATTGGTATATCATATAATTGCACCCGAGGTTGCAGGCATGGTCTATTACAGCTGGTTTAGGCTTATTTTGAATATAGATGTGAGGTTCTTATCTTGTGTATGATTTCGGAAAGTGCAGGGTGGTTCTATGGTTTATGGACTAGATGGATTGTGAAAATTTCAGCTATGTTGTGTTATCGGACCTATGCGAGATAGGGTGACGTGGGATCACCCCGGTTATATGCACGATAAAGTTATTCAGCTATTGGTTGGCTTCTAAAACAACTCTAGGTACGCTCGAGGACGAGCGTTTTTTTAAGTTGGGGAGGATGTGACGACCCGACCCGTCGTCACGTGAGTTACCGCCCCGTTTCCCCCATGTTATGCTCCTTCATGTTTCATTATCAGTATTTGATGTGTTAGAGTTGGTTTGGAATGGTTTTGATAATAAATGAGACACTTAGTCTCTTTAAGGAAGGCTTGTTTTGGAAAAGTCAACCGGATGTTGACCTATGAGTTAGAGGGCTCGGATGTGGATTCCGACGATTCAGTTAGCTTCGGGGGATGATTTTTGACTTAGGAGTGTGATCGGAAGTAATTTTGGAGGTCCGGTGTAGAATTAGGCTTGAATTGGCGAAGTTAGTATTTTGGCGAATTCCGGCGGATAGGTGAGATTTTGATCCGAGGGTCGGAATGAGATTCCGAGAGTTGCAGTAGCTTTGTTAGGTGATTTTGGATGTGTGTGCAAAATTTCAGGTCATTCGGAGGTGTTTTGGTTGGGTTTTTGATCGAATGCGTGTTTCGGAAGTTTTAGAAGAACTTAGGCTTGAATTCGATGAGAAATGATGGTTTTTGTGTTGTTTGAGATGTTTTGATGATTGGAGCAAGTTAGAATAAGGTATTGGATCATGTTGGTGTCTTTGGTTGAGGTCCCGGGGGCCTCGGGGTGATTTCTGTTGGCTAACGGGATGAAAATTTAAGTTGGAAATTGCAGGTTCATATCTGATATCTGGTATTTTTGCTTCTGCGGAAACGGACCGCAGAAGCGGTTCCGCAGAAGCGTGAGGAGGGTCGCAAAAGCGACTTATGGCCTAGTAGGGTAGTTTCGCAGAAGCGGAACTTTTTTCGCTTAAGCGAGTCCGCAAAAGCGGACAGGCGAACGCAGAAGCGATTTTTGTGCTGGAGAGTTAGTTCCGCAGAAGCGAACATTATGTCGCAGAAGCGGCCTTGGATTTTTAAATGAAATTCCGCAGAAGCGGAAAAATTACCGCAGATGCGGTAGTCGCAGAAGCGACAAAGGACCGCAGAAGCGGAAATAACTGATCAGAAAGGGTTTTAATTCCCTTCACGAAATATTTACAGAATACATATATCAACTTCGGACTTGGGGTGTTCTTGAGCGATTTTGAAGAGGAAATTCAAGGTCTTCGATCAGGTAAGCATTTTTGGACTTAGAATACAATTTTATCATGCAAATACATGAAATTAGGCAGAAAACTTAAGGAAATAAGGTCAGAAATGGTGGTTTAGGGCTTGAAACCTAAGAGAACAAAAATGAGAATTTGAAGGGTCATTTGGACTCGGATTGTGGTAAATTTGATATGTATAGACTCGTGGCGAGACGAGGAATCCGGTGATGTGAATTTTGTAATTTTTAGAGACGTGGGCCCGGGGCTCGGGTTTTGCCAACTTCGTGATTTTCGATGTTTTTCGAGTCTTTTCGATTGGGTTATATTCCCTTAGCATATTGTGACGTATTCGTTGTGGTTTTGGTCAGATTCGACGCACGAAGATGTGAATTCGAAAGGCAAGGACATAGCAAGCTAGGACCTTGGCCGGCTTGAGGTTAGTAATAAATGTAAATGCTGTGTTGAGGGTTTGAAACCCCGAATTTGCACAACGTAGTGCTATGTGAGGTGACTTGCACGCCGGATAACGGGCGTGGGGTAGAGCACCGTTAGGGATTGTGACTTGGTCCGTTCCGCTTAATAAAATTGATACCTATTTGATTGTAGATTTGTAATATCCTTATAGAAATGGATTAATTGTCATAATTGGGCTTCGTACCAACTACTTGAATCCTTCAGGGATTATTTTAATGGTTTCTTACCATATTTATAAATATTAAACTCAGTCCTGGTATTTAATACTGTGTTTGAAATCTCAGCCATTTTCTTAAACTAGAAATTAAGTTAATATTTTTAAATAAAGTTTGGGTTGAATATTTTTATACTATTGTGTGATTTTTGGACTGAGTATGGGATCGGGCTGCATTATGATATTGATATGAGGCCAAGGGCCTGTTTGATGCCACGAGATGGCTTATTATTGCGCTTGGTCCGTAAGGGGACCCTCCCGGAGTCTGCACACCCCCAGTGAGCGCCGTCGACGTTAAATAAATGGAGCGGGCTGCACGGCCGCAGCGGGGTACTGGAGGTACCGGTTTATGTGTTGCATTGCATACTTGATTGCCATTTACTTGTTTATCTGTTGTGATATTTCTATAATTGTTTTCATTAGTTTATTGAGTTGATATTATTTAGATTGAGCTGCTGTAATTATAGCTTACTTTGTGCTTGTCCAGGATTTCTTACTCTCAACCCTTATTTATGTTTATTACTTTCTGGGTTGGAAGTACTCACAATACTCCCTGCACCTTGTGTGCAGATCCAGGTATACCACAGGGTGAGTAAGGATTTGTTAGCTGAGCAGAAGGATCTGGGAGTATCAAGGTAGCTGCATGGCGTTCGCAGCCTTGATCTCTCCCATCTATCTTTATCCTTTTATTCGCATTTTCTTTCCTAGACAGATTTGTGATTAGGTGAATACTCTGTATTAGAGGCTCATGTTCGTGACACCAGATTCTGTGGGCTGACTAGTATTTTATTTTGGGGTTTTCGAATATTAGAGATTATTTCAGAGATTTCGCACTTAAATTTGGTATTTTATTAGTGAATATTTATTTATCTATCTAGATTAATTGACTAAGGTTGTGTAAATGGTCGGGCTTGCCTAGCAGTGTGTTGGGCGCCATCACGACCGGAATTGGGTCGTGACAACAGTACCCGAGGTATCCAGCCCAGCCATCGGCTAGCGCACCCCCTTAGTTTGGCGGTAAGAGCTTTGATCGTTTCACATATTAAGGATCTGATTAGAATTTCAAGGCCTCAGGTTCTCAGTAGGGGTGAGTCAAGTCAGGTGAGGCTGCCCTTGCCACGATGTGCTCAATGTGGTAAGCAGCATACCGGGCAGTGCCGTATGGGATTAAGTTTTTGTTACGCATGTGGTTATCCAGGTCACGTTATGAGGGATTGTCCGATGAGAGGTAATGCAAGCATAGCTCAGTCAGCAAGATCTGTAGCTGGTTCGTCATCATCAGTACGCCCCCGTGGGCAAGGTCCAAAAGCACCAATGAGTCGTGGTAGAGGTAGAGGCGGAGCATCTAGCTCGAGCAGTCCTCAGAACAGCATTTATGCTTTGGTAGGACGACAGGATCAGGAGTCATCGTCTGATGTTATTATAGGTATATTATAAGTCTCCTCATATGATGTATATGCACTGATTAACCCAGGTTCCACCTTATCATATGTTACTCCATTAATTACTAGTAAGTTTGGAATAAAACCTGAATTGGTTAAACCTTTTGAAGTGTCTATACCTGTTTGGGACTCAGTGATAGCTAAGCGAGTATATAGGGGTTGTATAATAGTAGTTCATGATCGATCTACCCTAGCAGACCTAATCGAGTTAGATATGGTAGAATTTGATGTTATAATGGGTATGGATTGGTTGGCTTCTTGTCATGCCAACATTGATTGTAGAGTAAAGATAGTCCGATTTCAATCTCCAGGGGAGCCTGTTTTGGAGTGGAAAGGTAATACGGCATCGCCGAGAGGTAGATTTATTTCCTATCTCAAGGCAAGGAAGATGACCAGTAAGGGTTGTATTTATTACTTAGTCCAGGTTTAGGATATGGAAGTAAAGACACCAACCATTCAGTCCATCCCTATGGTTAACGAGTTTCCCGATATTTTTCCCAATGAGCTTTCGGGTCTTCCGCCAGCGAGAAATTGAGTTTGCCATTGATCTACTACCAGGTACTCATCCAATATCTATTCCTCCCTATAGAATAGCCCCCGCAGAGCTAAAAGAGTTAAGGACAACTAAGGGACTTGCTGGAAAAAGGTTTTATCAGACCTAATACGTCACCATGGGGAGCACCTGTGTTATTTGTGAGGAAGAAAGATGGTTCCTTACGGATGTGTATTGATTATAGAAATTAGAATAAGGTGACGATCAAGAATAAGTACCCGCTCCCGGGGATTGATATTTATTTGATAAGTTGCAAGGTGCCAAGTGTTTTTCAAAGATAGACTTAAGGACCGGGTACCATCAGGTAAGGGTTAAGGATGAAGATATTCCGAAGACAGCATTCAGAACCAGGTACGGGCAATTTGAGTTTCATGTTATGTTGTTCGGTTTGACCAATGCCCCAACAGTATTCATGGATTTGATGAACCGTGTGTTCAGGCCCATTTGGGTCTGTTCGTAATTGTATTTAGCGACGATATATTGGTGTATTCTCGTTCAGAGGCTGAACATGCAGATCATTTGCGTACTGTGCTCAGAACTCTACAAAAAGGGAAGTTGAATGCAAAATTCTCCAAATGTGAATTCTGGTTATACTCTGTAGCTTTCCTTGGGCATATCATTTTGGGAGAAGGCATCCGGATGGATACACAAAAGATTGAGACAGCAAAGACTTGGCCTAGACCCACAAAACCGACGGAGGTTCGTAGCTTTCTCGGTTTGGCAGGATATTATAAGAGATTGCAGAGAGATTTTCTTCCCTTTCAGCACCTCTGACAAAGTTGACTAAGAAGGGAGCAAAGTTTCGATTGGCTGATGCTTGCGAACGAAGTTTCCAGGCATTGAAGGATAGATTAACTTCAGCACCGGTTCTAACGCTCCTGAAAGGGACCGATGGTTATGTTATCTATTGTGACGCTTCAAGAATTGGATTGGGTTGTGTCCTGATGCAACATGGGAAAGTAATTGCGTATGCTTCAAGGCAGTTAAGGAAGCATGAGCGGAATTATCCGACCCACGAACTTGAGTTAGCTGCGGTTGTCCATGCAATTAAGATATGGCGGCATTATTTATATGGTGTTCATGTTGATGTATTTACAGATCATAAAAGCCTGCAATATATCTTCAAGAAAAAAGAGTTGAATTTGCGATAGAGTCGATGGCTAGAGTTATTGAAAGATTACGATGTTAAAATTCTCTACCATCCAGGGAAAGCTAATGTAGTCGAAGATGTAGACATGTAATTTTTTACCTGCCACGTCTTCAAGCTATATTAGCAGTTTCGCATATTTTCTATATGTATTTGAGTTATTTGAATATTTCTAGGATTCTAATACACTATTCTTATTGTTATTTAATTAGTATTTGAAAAATCAAAAACACAAAAAAAATATATATATAGTTTCAAGTCTATTTAATTTAAGGTTAATTAGTACTTAATGCAGTAATACTATTTTCACATATTTTTATCTACTTTTATTTTTATATAATCTTAAAAAAATACCAAAAAATAGTTTCACAATATAATATTATTTATTTTAATTAATTAGAGTTAGTTATGTATTTTATAGTATAGATTTTACATTATTTGTAGAAAAGAATTAGGATTTTGGGTTGGAAAGACCCAATTTCGGATAGCCCAAAACATTGAGTCCTTACCCATTCCCCATTTGACTTAACCTAATACCTACTCCCTATAAAATAATTCCTATCTCTTAAATCCATAAAGAAGAATGGCGAAAACCCCTTCTTCTAAAAAAAAACCCCATTCCACACTTTCCTTCTCCTCGCTCCCTTCCTCTTCTCTGAATCTTTCAGTTCTTCTCTAATCTTGTCTGTTCCCCTCTTATATTCTCCCACCATTTCATGCTTCTCACCAGATAAAATAAAAATAAAAACATTTTTCTTCTCAGTGCTAAGAATCTGTTGATAAATACAGCTCTTTTTGAATGACAACCAGTTTTGCAAATAGAAGAATGAAGATCTTCATTTGATCAATTAAAGGTGGTTGTTTAGCAAAAATTTTAGAGATGATCCTTCCAAAAATCTGTCAAGGCAATCTCATCTCATATTATTAAGCTATTCTATGTTGAAGCATCGCCAAACCTCTGCTGTTGATTGCTAAAATTTCTATTGAGCTTCATCCGAATTGAGATTTGCCTTCATTTGGCTTATATCATTTATCTCATTGTTTGATTAGGTAAGTTTTAAACCCCTTGTGTTATGCTTTCATTTGAATAATTGAAACCATTGATTCCTGATTAATTTCTGTGAATTTGTTTGGCTCCTGATTTTTTGCTATTGGAATATGTAATTAATGTAATTTTGTGCAATTTGGAAAGTGATAAAACTGGGAAGTGATTCAAAACATGATGCTTGTATGAAGTAATTTAATTCTTACTTTTAATTAGGACTCCTATTGTTGGTTATCTGCTCATTCTAGGTTTTAAAATGTATGTTTTCCAATCTGAAATTGGTTGAATCTTCATTGAATTTCTTCCGATCTGCTTAGTGCTAAGTAAGTAAAGACGGACCTTTTAAGAGTGCTATTTGTCCAAAGAACAGGTACTAGTACATTAAGAGCAAGCAATGTAATAGGAACGAAATTTTTTTAGCCTGCAAATCAGAAGCCATAATGGACATCAGATATTCAGTTCCTCGGTGCAACTCAAAATTCCAACAAAGGAAATACTCTTTGCAGTAGAAAAGGAAAGAGCTGGATAGTATTAATTATAAATGATTAAACAAATCCTATATTGTAGAAGTCTTTTTTTCCCTCTCTTTTCAAAAACTGAAACTCATAAGGCCACCTTTCATAGAAAGGAGAAAGAGAAAGAAATCAATACATCTACCTCATCTCCTACACTCCTTCTCATCACCTTTCCAAGTAAAATAAGAAGAGATAATTGCAAATATATGCTTTGCTCAACATTCATGCTTTAACAAGATTTAAGCCAGAGATATCGTGATGACCGCATAGAAAAAATTAGTAAAGATACTACATCAGTATTTCTCCTTTTCTTTCCTTTTGCATTTCGGAGGCCCATTTTCTAGAGACGAACATCGTAGTTTGCTTTAGGTGCGCATTTAATTTATCGTGATTATGTACACGTTCACGTGGCATAATTACGATTCCCAAAATTAAGACCGAAGTATGCGTTCGTACAACTTTGGACCAAACAATTTTCATAATAATAAAATGTTGTTAATTGTGTACACATTCGCGTGACACAATTACGATTTTTAAAATAAATCAAGGTACGCGTTCACGCAACTTTGGACAAGCATTCTTAATATTAATAAAGCGTTATTAATTGTGGACACGTACGCATGACACGATTCTTGACGCGCCAAACGAAATGAGTACACGTACGTGTGACTCGTTTCTGGTTAATGTCTTAATCTAGAGCGGTAGGATGAAAGAGCACATTTGTTCTAAAGTACATAATTAAATAATTTAATAAGCCAAGTATGATTAAAGTGACCGTGCTAAAACCACGAAACTCGGAAATGCCTAACACCTTCTACCGGGTTAACAGAATTTCTTACCCAGATTTCTATGTTTCGCGGACTGTAAAACAGAGTCAAACTTCCTCGATTCGGGATTTTAAACCGGTGACTTGGGACACCATAAATTATCTTAAGTGGCGACTCTGAATTTGATTAAATAATCTCATTTCGGTTATTTTCACTTTAATTGGAAAAACCCTCTTTCGCTCTTTCGGGGTAGGAAAAGGAGGTGTGACAGCTCTGGCGACTCTGCTGGGGAACTGTGAAGGGGCCACATTTACAAAAACAACCACTTTTGTTAAAAATAGTGTGTGTGTGGGGGGGGGGGACCATTTTCCTTTGATCTTTTTGTTTTTTCCTTTAGAAGTTAAGAACTGTTTTTGCAAAAAGAGTCCACCAGAGTCAACCCTAACCTTAACCATCCACAGGTACAAAATGAACACTGTCCAGAACTCGACACTATTGGTCATAGAACAGGCTCAGTTGCAGCTGCGTATGGGGTGGTATGATTTAGATAAAGGTGGTCAGGATTGGGTGAAAGAGCATTTGGGTGAACTTACAGACATTATGGAAATAAAACCGCGGGTGGATCTAATCAAGGCCTTGGTAACTTTTTGGGATCCTGTTCATAACGTTTTCTGTTTCTCGAATTTTGAGCTCACCCCTACTCTGGAGGAAATGGTCAGATATATTCACTTTGGCCGGGATTTGGGAAAACAACAACTTATATTCCCAAAGGACCCCTCTATGCACAAATTCTTTGATCTCCTGAATACCAGCAAGCAAATGAAGAAGGCCCATGTGAACAAAGGATGTTGTTCCTTTCACTTCTTGTATTCCAGGTTTAGGCACTCAGTCGGGTTCGAAACACACGAAAAGGGATTGAACAACAAACAAGATAAGAGCATTTGGCAAATTCATCGTAGGTTCGCTTTCATAGTGGCGTTCCTTGGAATTATAGTCTTTCTGAATGCAGAAGGGACAATAGATATCCACATGGCCAGAATTGCACAAATCCTCACAAAAAAAGATCATCCACTTGCTTCTTTAGCGCTGGCAGACATTTATCGGGGATTGATATTGTGTAGATCCGGGGCTTAATTCTTCGAAAGTTGTAATGTTCTTCTGCAAATGTGGTTGATCGAGCATCTCCGCCATCACCCCAAATTCATGAGTTATGGTTTGAGAAAGGACAATTTCATCAAGAGTTATGAGGAAAGGGTGAAAGATTACAATTCTCCAGAAGGTTTTGAAGCCTAGGTCTCCCACTTACGAACCCTAAAAGCAAGTCAGATTGAATGGACTCTAGGATGGCTTCCGGTGACGGAAATCATACACATGACGGGTTACCTAATGTTGATGTGTTTGAGAAGTGTCCAGCCATACGCACCGCAAAGAGTTTTAAGGAAATTAGGAAGACATCAAATGGTGCCTGAAGATGAAGATTTAAGTACCCAAGTCATTAAGCTACACCCAGAAGCTACATTACCTGAGTCTTTAGTCCAGCAGGATTGGAATGGTTGCCGATATCTGAAAAATGTCACCCAGGTACCAGATCTTGCGAGAGGGGAAGTGGATCCAGATTATGCCGTGTGGTTTGAGAGAAGGTCGTGTGCAAGTAATGAGCCAGAGCCCGAGCCCGAGCATGAGAGGCCCGCCAAGAGACTGCATGTTCAGGCTTTTGATGATAAAGTCCGGGAAAGGTTAGCCTGGGGAGAATAGGAGAAAAAATATCAAGCCGCCACTCACACCCTGGAAGAAAAATTGAGGAACGTCGAATTCAATAATGATCTACAGGTGCAAGAAGCTGAGGGTGAAAGAAGAAGGTTGGTCCAAGAAAATGAAACCCTCTGAGCTCAGATTCAAAGGATGAAGATCGGTGATGAAAACCCGGCCAGAAGCAGACAAGATGAAAAACTCATAAACAGTCTTAGACGGAGAGTGTGCGATTACGAGGCTAACTTGGAAAAGGCCGAAGAGGAATTGGCTAAAACCCGAGCAAGATTGACACAGAATGCAGAAGGGCGGGCAAAGTTTGTTCAACGGCTAAAGGAAAGGTATGACGGAGAAGCCACGTTTCTAAAGAAGAAGCTGACTACTCTGGAAAATGAGATGGCCCAGCAAACAAAGAATTTCAAAGTAGAAAGAGAGCATTGCTATGCACTAATTGGCCAATTGGAAGAAAGTATGCAACAATTACAGGACCAAAACAACACAGATACCCAAGTGTTGGAAGCTCAGGCACAGCAAATAGGGCGTCTGCTTTAGGGGAAAGGTGTCATTAGAACAAGGATTAAAGAAATAGCTAACTATGTCGTGATGAAGTGCCGTGAGTGTGAGGACATGACTAGGTCGATGTTTTTTGCTTCCGTGATGACATTCGCTCGCCAGGTGATGGCTGACTTGGACCATCTTCATCAGGATATTGCACAAAGGCCCACGCAAAGATCGGATAATGTTCCGCAGGATCCCAGGCCACCAGTGGAATCTCTTATGTACTCCTGACATTCTTTGGTTTTAAGTTTGCATTTTTCGAGTCTGTTAGCTTTTTCTAAATGTCTAGGTTGTTTTTCCTGTTTAGTGTTTGTATGTCAGAGTCCTTGTAATAGAAAATCCAAAAAGATTTTATTATAATAGAATATTAAAAACCACAAAAAATTTTCTTTCTTTTATTTCATATTTATCCCTTGAACTACGTAATGATCTGATTCATGCGGCATCATGATACGTAGGCAATCCCCATAGGATTCGATCATAACCATAAAATGAAAGGAAAGGAAAGAAACTGAGTGAAAAGAAAGAGTGGCAAAACAAGAGGGGAAAGAAAGTACAAAGATAAAATGGAAGCGACAGGAACCAAGCAAGAATTAATAGTGATGAGTGAATAGAGTTAGCCGGGATGAAGCATGCAATCGTTCAGATACACGATAGAAGCATTCAACTGTTTAGGTGCATACATCCCAACGTGCGATTGACCATCTGTTAAACTGTTAAAAAAATAACAAGTTTGATGTTGTTATTGAGTCTAGGGAAGGTGGTTAGTTTATTTGGCATTCTGGCAAGTCACCCGTATAACACTAGGTCTAAACACAAGGCGATCATGGCTAGCAAAGAATTGGACGCAAGCGTAATTGACCCGCCAAAAGAGATGGAGGAATCTGAGTCCGGTCTGAAAGAAGAGGTACATAAGCTGAAGCACCAAATGGCCGAAATGTACCAGGCATGGATGAAGGGGCATCCTTCACCGTCATACCCTGCCAACCCCGCTTTCATCTCACCACTAGCTCAATCTCAAGAGCCCGCCGTTGTTGATCTATCCCCACAACACGCACCAAGCTTCACCCCTTACCATCACTATCCTGGCACCTCTTCCCAAGCCATCCAAGCTCCACCAGCCAAAGCAACGATCCACCCTGCTCCACCGGCTACCCCTGTCTTCATAGTACCTCCGCCAGCTACCCTCCATCGATCTTCCAGTGACCCGGCATTCCAAGCCCAAGATAACCAATACTATGCCCCAGAGCCTACCTTCAAATTCCCGGATCATTACTCTTACACTCCTCACTTTGAACACCCTGTCGAAACTGAGAAGCCACCCAAAAACACGGAGCAAGAGGAGATATTTAGGAAGGTAAAGAGTTTGGAGCAGTCGCTGAGAAATATGCAAGGCTTGGGAGGCCAAGTGAGTGTGGCTTATAAAGATCTCTGCTTGTTTCCTGATGTTCAGCTACCTGCCGAATTCAAAATTCCCAAGTTTCACTTGTACGGCGGGCATGGAGACCCCGTGGCCCGCTTAAGAGGATTTTGCAGCAAAATGAGGGGTGCTGGTGGGAAAGATGAATTGTTGATGGCATATTTTAGTTAAAGTTTGACTAGTGCAGCATTGGAGTGGTACAACCGCCAGGACCACATCAGGTGGTACACTTGGGATGACTTGGCCCAGGCTTTCGCTCGGCATTTCCAGTACGATGTAGAGATTGTCCGAGATCACCTATCCTTCACTAAGATAGAGAAAAAGCCCAGTGAGAGCTTCAGGGAGTATGGTTTCCGGTGGAGAGAGCAGGTGGCACGAGTCAACCCTCCAATGGAGGAAGCTGAAATGGTGGAGTACTTTCTTCAGGCCTTGGAGCCTACTTACTTTGGTCATCTCATCTCGGCCATAGGTAAGTCTTTCAATGAAGTGGTGAAGATGGGAGGAATGGTAGAGGAAGGACTCAAATCAAGAAAGATTATGAGTTACTCTGCCATCAAAGAACCTACACAAGCAATCCAGAATGGCACCGGGGGTGTGTTAGGGAAAAAGAAGAAAGAAGATATTGCTATGGTCGTCTCAGGATCGTGGCACGACCCAAGAGGTTCACCACACCATTACCCCAGCCTCGACCCCAACCTCAAACCTACACCCAAGCTCCATATCATCTACCCCAACACTACTTCCCACCACAAAACCCTCAATATTCAGTCAGATCACCCTAATACCACGTCCACCACGCACAGTCATATGCTCAACTCCCTCCTTACCCGCAATGGCGTGCACCAGCTCCACAAAATCCTTATCCCCCTCCACAAACACACCGAAACCCTATTGGTCCAAGCTTTCGACCCAGGCCGAAGTATAGAAATGAAAGGCTGCAGCGGAAGAAACCTTTTACCCCGCTTGGGGAGTCTTATGCCAGCCTATTTCAGAGGTTGAGGCAGTTGGATGTCCTGAGGCCGATTGAGTAAAAATAACCAAATCCTTCTCTAAAGAACCTGGATTATTCCCTCAGATGTGCATATTGTTCTGGTGCTCTGGGGCGCGACACAGAAAAGTGTTGGCATTTGAAGAGCGCCATCCAGGAGCTCATCGATACAAAACAAATTGTGGTCCAGAGCCCGGAAACTCCAAACATCAATCAAAATCCACTGCCAGCCCATGCCAAAACGCACTTGATTGAGATGGTGTATAAGGATGGGGAGCCTGAGAAGCTTTCGAAGTCTGTCATAATGATATGTGCTAGTGACAGTAATTCAGTCAAAACTCCAGTTGTTACAAATGCAACATCCTCGACAGCTGAAGGGCTGAAGGACAAGCTAATCGCGCCCAATATTAAGTCGCTTGTATTAGTTGTGAAAGGGTTCCCAGATGATGTTGAAGCAAAGCAAGGAAAGCTGAAGGTGGTTGTGCCGAGGGTAGCAAGTAAGCTTGTCATAATCGTGGAAAGGGCTCGCACCGACCCTATTATTATTAAACATGTGACCCAGCTGCCAATAAATAACACCAAGGTTGTTCCATGGAATTACAAGCAAGTGATTGTAACCTATAA
This sequence comes from Nicotiana attenuata, assembly GCF_001879085.1. Taxonomy (NCBI): domain Eukaryota; kingdom Viridiplantae; phylum Streptophyta; class Magnoliopsida; order Solanales; family Solanaceae; genus Nicotiana; species Nicotiana attenuata. The sequence goes on from NW_017672653.1 coordinate 132,125, forward strand.
AGGGAAAGAAGTGGAAGAGGAAGTTAATGAAACCCGGGGGTTGACTCATTCGGGGAGATGCTTTAGCCTAGAGGAATTAAGGAAAGCTAAGCCACTAAAAGATAATCCAATTCTACTGGAGAAGCCAGTCACCGAGGAGGAGGCGGAATAATTTTTGAGAAAAATGAAGGTGCAGGATTACTCCATCATAGAACAGTTGAGGAAGACACCCGCTCAAATTTCTCTTCTATCATTGTTGATACACTCGGACAAGCACCGCTGGGACCTCATGAAGATTCTGAATGAAGCTCATGTCCCAGACAAGATCACAGTGAACCATTTGGAGAAGATTGCCAACAAGATATTCGAGGCAAACAGGATCACCTTCTCGGATAATGAGTTGCCTTTGGAAGGTACGGAACACAATCGGGCTCTTTATCTCACAGTGAGATGTGAAGATTCTGTGGTCACGAGATTGCCAGTTGACAATGGTTCCGGTAAAAACATTTGCCCTCTCTCCACTCTGCACAAGTTGAAAATTGATTCTAAAAGGATCCACAAGAACAGTATATGTGTCCGAGGTTTTGACGGAGGGGGAAAAGATCCTATTGGCGATATCGTGCTCGAACTGACAATAGGACCAGTTGAATTTACCATGGAGTTCCAGGTACTAGATGTGGCCGTCTCCTACAATTTGCTGTTGGGCAGACCCTGGATACATGTTGCCAAAGAATTCCCTTCTTCCCTGCATCAGATGGTAAAGTTCGAGTGCGATAGACAGGAGATCGTCGTGCATGGTGATGAGAACTTATGTGCTTACAATGATACCTTTGTCCCGTTTATTGAAGCTGAAGATGATAAAGGGCCTTGGGTCTACCAAGTTTTCGAAACAATGAAAATTGAGAAGGTTCCGGAGGGGGAGTGTATTCCAGGTCCACGGTTAGCCTCCGCATCCGTCATGGTGGAATCTGAAATGCTGAAGAATGGTTTTATGCCGGGTAAAGGTCTGGGCGCATCTTTAAAAGGTATCGTGCAACTAGTATCTCTACTTGAAAATCTGGGTACGTTTGGTCTAGGATTCAAGCCCATATGGGACGAGGTGAAGAGGGCTAAAAGGTTGAAAAAGAAGGCATGGTCACTCCCTAAACCTATTCCACGCCTCTCCAGGTCCTTCATCAGGCCAGGGGTAATGAAGCGCCCATCGTCAGCAGTCCCAAAGCCTGTGGTCGACTTTGATGAAAAGCTGATTGAAAGGTTCCAAAGTTTATTTAGTAAGGTGAACATGGTAGAAATTGGGGAAGGTTACAACAAAGCAGATGTGCAGTTCATTGGGCCAAAAGTGAAGCTTAACAATTGGAAGGCTACTCCTCTCCCTACTCGGAAGGAGTTTTGGTAGTTTTCTTTGTTTTCCTTTCTATTATCTGGGTTATTCCAGGGTTGTAATCCAAATTTTTATTTTTTGCTTGTTTTGATGTACAAACCCTTCTACCCTTTATTTTCAATGAAATGCAATTTCCCTTTTCCATTACTCCTGATAGTGTCATTTTTGTTTTTCATTGTACAGTTCTTTTTATGCTGGTTTCAGTGAGATGACATGCATAAGGAATTTTCGGCTAAGTCTTAAAAGCCAATCTAACTCTGAAATAATATCCAAGAAGTAGAGTGTGATAATGAAATAGAATATGATGAGGAAGCGGTATTTAAGGAAATTAGTAAAGAACTAAATCATTTTGATAGGAATCCCAAACCTAATCTGAATGAAACTGAATCAATCAATTTAGGAGACCCAGATAATGCCAGAGAAACCAAGATAAGTGTACACCTGGAACCACAAATCAAGGAAGAAATAATCAAAGTACTTTTTGAATATAAAGATATTTTTGCATGGTCGTATGATGACATGCCGGGTTTGAGTATTGACTTGGTAGTTCACAAATTGCCAACTGATCCGGCATTCCCTCCCATCATGCAGAAGTTAGGGAAGTTCAAGACTGACGTGAGTGTGAAGATCAAAGAAGAAATCACAAAGCAGCTTGATGCGAAGGTCATTCGGGTTACTCGATATCCCACATGGTTAGCTAATGTTGTGCCAGTCCCAAAGAAGGATGGTAAGACAAGGGTGTGCATTGATTACCGGGATCTCAACAAGGCCAGTCCAAAGGATAACTTCCCATTGCCAAATATTCACATTTTGATTGATAACTGTGCCAAGCATGAAATCGGGTCTTTTGTGGATTGCTACGCGGGATATCACCAGATCTTGATGGATGAGGAAGATACGGAAAAGACAACATTCATCACGCCGCGGGGAACATATTGCTACCGGGTAATGCCATTTGGTTTAAAAAATGCTGGGGCAACTTACATGAGGGCAATGACTACCATATTTCATGACATTATACACAAGGAGATTGAGGTTTATGTAGATGATGTGATCATAAAGTCAAGGAAGCAGTCCGACCATATTGAGGACTTGAGAAAGCTTTTCTAGAGGCTCCGCAGGTATAACCTTAAGCTCGACCCTGCAAAATATGCATTTGGTGTCCCATCTGGGGAACTGTTGGGATTCATCGTCAGTCGGCGAGGTATTGAGTTGGATACGTCGAAGATTAAGGCCATCCATGAATTGCCACCACCAAAGAACATGACTGAGGTGATGAGTTTGCTCGAACGATTAAACTACATCAGCAGGTGTATCGCTCAACTCACGACAACTTGTGAGACCATCTTTAAGTTGCTAAAGAAGGATGTCGCGGTCAAATTGACTGACGAGTATCAGGAACCATTCGACAAGATCAAGAGGTATCTATCAAACCCACCTGTGCTAGTCCCACCGAAAACTGAGAGACATTTAATTCTTTATTTGACAGTCCTGGATAATTCATTTGGTTGTGTGTTGGGCCAACACGATATCACTGGAAAGAAGGAGCATGTCATTTATTACCTTATCAAGATGTTTACTTCTTATGCGGTTAAGTATGCTGTCCTTGAAAGGACATGTTGTGCCTTGACTTGGATGGACCAAAAGTTGAAGCATTACCTGTCATCCTACACTACTTATCTAATTTCTCGCACGGATCCTCTAAAGTATATCTTTTAGAAGCCTATGCCCACAGGAAGACTTGCAAAGTGGCAAATTTTGCTCATAGAGTTTGACATCGTCTATGTGATTCGGACCGCGATGAAAGCCCAAGCCTTGGCCGATCATTTGGCCAAGAACCGTGGATGAAGAGTATGAGCCATTGAGAACTTATTTTCCTGATGAAGAAGTGATTCATGTCGATGAGGTTTAGCAGGATGAAAAGCCAAGTTGGAAACTTTTCTTTGATGGAGCCGCTAACATGAAACGTATCGGAATAGGGGCTGTGCTCATTTTTTAAAAGGGCATCACTACCCTATTACAGCCCAACTTCGTTTCTACTGTACCAACAACATGGCTGAGTACGAGGCGTGCATTCTGGGTTGAGGTTAGCTGTAGACATGGGAGTCCAGGAAGTACTAGTTTTGGGAGATTCAGATTTGTTGGTGCACCAGATTCAAGGAGAACGGGAGACTCGAGATTTGAAGCTCATACCATATCGACAATGTCTGCATGACCTTTGTCAACGGTTTAGATGAGTAGAGTTTAGGCATATTCCTAGGATCCATAATGAGGTTGCCGACGCCTTGGCTACTCTGGTGTCAATGTTACACCATCGAGATAAGGCTTATATTGACCCTCTGCATATTCAAGTTCGTGAGCAGCATGCCTATTGTAATGTGGTTGAGGAGGAACTTGATGGTGAAACTTGGTTCCATGATATCCAGAAGTACATCAAGATGGGGGTATATCCGGTACAGGCCATAGGTATCGAAAAAGAACAATCCGACGTCTCGCTAGTGGGTTTTTCCTGAGCGGGGGAATTTTTTACAAAAGAACTCTAGATCTTGGACTGCTGAGGTGCATAGATGCTAAACAAGCTTCGACCATCATGGCTGAAGTGCATTTCGGAGTTTGCGGGCCACATATGAGTGGATATGCTTTGGCAAAGAAAATTCTTCGAGCAGGTTATTATTGGCTCACCATGGAACGAGATTGCATCAGCTTCATGCGCAAATATCATCAATGCCAGGTACACGATGATTTGGTTCATTCCCCGCCATCGGAGTTTCATACAATGTCCGTACCTTGGCCCTTCGTTACTTAGGGCATGAATGTCATTGGACCAATTGAGCTGGCAACATCGAACGGGCATAGGTTTTTTCTAGTGGCCATTGATTATTTCACCAAGTGGGTTGAAGCTGTAACTTTCAAATCGGTGACCACAAAGGCAGTGGTGAATTTTGTTCATTCAAATCTTATTTGCCGGTTCGGAATCCCCAAGGTAATCATTACAAATAATTCTGCAAATCTCAACAGCCATCTGATGAAGAAGGCATGCCAACAGTTCAAGATTATGCATCGAAATTCCACCCCATATCGCCCCAAGGCAAATGGAGCTATTGAGGCGGCCAACAAGAACATAAAGAAGATACTTCGAAAGATGGTGCAAGGTTCTAGCAAGTGGCATGAAATTTGCCTTTTGCTTTGCTGGGTTATCACACTACTTCTCGCACTTCAGCAAGTGCAACTCCTTATTTGCTGGTATATGGGACTGAAGCAGTTATACCCGCGGAAGTTGAGATTCCATCCCTTCGGATTATCGCTGAAGCTGAAATTGATGACGATGAGTGGTTCAAAACCCGATTGGAACAGTTAAATCTGATTGATGAGAAAAGACTGGCGGTAGTATAACACGGTTAATTGTATCAAAAGAGAATGGCAAGAGCATACAACAAGAAGGTGCGTCCCCGAAAATTTGAAGTGGGTCAGCAGGTATTGAAACATATCCTGCCACATCAAGCTGAAGCTAAAGGCATGTTCGCCCCAAACTGGCAGGGGCCGTTCATTGTAATGAGAGTGTTTCCTAATGGTGCTTTGTATTTAACAGATATAGAAGGCAAATGTATAGATATGGCTGTCAATTCTTATGCAATCATGAGATACTATGTATGATTTGTTCGGTTTGTCGTCAATTGCGTTGTTTGTATTTGGCATGTTTCAAAGATTGGAATGATGAAGGCATTTTATTCTGCTGTCCAAACACTTTATCCTTTGTTATCCCTTTTGAGCCTTACTTATTTTCTTTCATACCCCTCTTTTGGAATCGGAAGTAGAGCTTAAGAATAGAGAGAGGGAAAAAGGAAAAGAAAAAAAAAAGAGAAAAAGAGAAAATAAGGGAAAAAAGAAAAAAAATATAAGAAAAGTAACAAAGAAGAAAAAGAGAGCAAAAGAAAAAGAAAAAGTAACAAAAACAAAGCAACTCTTATGTCTTGAACTACGTTCGACCTGATTCCTTTTAAGGATCCCATCACAATAAAAATCCAAAATTCCCCAGACTCAAAGAAACTGGGGCAGAAGTTGTGGTTTTGTAGAAGATTTGATTCCAAAAGTTTTAATTTTGAACCCTTTTCTAAACTGTTTTGAGCCTGCATGCCTCCTTTCCTTTCTAACCCCGTCCAAATGCCTACATTACGGTCCAAAGAAAGACCTTCCGACCAATCTTTGAGAAATTCCAAGTCAAGCGAGCTGGAGGTATGATTCGCATCATGGGTAACACTTTTGTTCATGGGCACAAGGAAAAATGAATAAATGATAGAGTCTTACTGGTGAAAACCCTCACGGGCACTATAGGGCAATGAAAAGCTGAGAGAAAATTAAAATGAGAGAGTCTTCTTGGTGAAAACCCTCATGGGCACCGTAAGGGACGGTAAGTTGAGAGATGAACAAATGAGAGAGGTTTACTGGTGAAAACCCTTCAGGGCACCACAAGCCGAATGAGGTTTCTAGCTTTGCAGAGAGATTAGATTGTGGGGATCCCGGTCATAAAGTATGAAGAGTGGTCATGAACTGAAATGTGATTGGTTGAATGGACTGGGCTGATTAATCTGAAATGCATGTTCATGATCATTGGTGCCAACTGCTTTAATCAGATAAGTTTCTTTTCCATTCTTCCTCAAATATTCATCTTGGTTCAAAATTTTCTTCTTTATTCCTAATTCTCGAATCACTTTGTTTCATCTTCTTTTCTGTCTACTTCTATATGTCTTTCTCAATGGGAGCCTTGCTAAGCAAGCATGAAAGGATTTCAAAGCCTATTACCAATCTTCAATTTCACAAAGCAGAAGTCCGGCCAGAGCACATCACAAATGGCATGATTCGGAATAAGCAATAAAGTTTTGGTGAGAATTCAAGTGGTCTAATGGCTCATGAATTTTGAGGAAGTACAATGGTTCAAAATTGGCAAGATAGAGTTGTTAAATAACAGGCTGAGTGTAAGCTACTCGGGAGCTACTCGGGTCATTCAGGGTTCTGTGTTTGAGGTTCGATCAAAGTCAAACAATTCTTTGCTAGCCCAAGGCAGTTAATCGGAACAAAGCATCGCAGTGGAAAGGCCACCTCCAGCAAGAATGCAGAAAACTAACCACCACATTTTCAAATTGATAAGATTTTCTTCGATTGAAACGAGGGCAGGAAATTTCGTGTTCTGGAGGAATCCCCTGTGAGGAAAGCATGTGCCAGAAAGGTTCGGCAAGTTTTCAGGACCCTCCTGGATAATGGGGTTTAATTTTAAGTTTTCAGGACCCTCTTGGATAATGGGATTTAGTTTCAAGACCGTCAGGACCCTCATCGTAATGGGATTTAGTTTTAAGTTTTTAAGACCTTCATTAGATAATGAGATTTAGCGTAAGTTTCATCTTTAGGAAGTAGAATTTAGCTTTGAAGTTTTCACCCTTAAGATGGGATTTAATTTTATTTTTCAGGGCCCTCCGGGATACTGGGATTTAGCTTTTAAGTTCTTATAGCTCTTTTTGATAACAAAATTCGATTAACACTCACAGATGTTCCCGGTACCAAACAGGGGCAGAAAAGTTTCTTTTGTTTTGTTTGTTTTGTCACAATATCAGTCGCCCACCTGGAGAACAAGGGAATTCATTTCAAGTTTAAGGATCAGGCGCTCACCTGGAGAACAAGGGAATTCATTTCAAGTTTAAGCATCTGTCGCCCAACTAGAGAACAAGGGAATTCATTTCAAGTTTAAGCATCAGGCGCCCACCTGGAGAACAAAGGAAATTCATTTCAAGTTTAAGCATCAGGCGCCAACCTGGAGAACAAAGGGAATTCATTTCAAGTTTAAGCATCAGCCGCCCACCTGGAGAACAGGGGAATTCATTTCAAGTTTAAGCATCAGGCGCCCACCTGGAGAACAAAGGGAATTCATTTCAAGTTTTAACATCAGGCGCCCACCTAGAGAACAAGAGAATTCATTTCAAGTTCAAGCATCAGGCGCCCACCTGTAGAACAAGGGAATTGATTTTAAATTTTAAGGCGCCCACCTGGAGAACGAGAGAACACATTTCAGAGTTAAGTCCAAGACAATAGCAGGAACCTGCCTGAAGAATAGGGTCCATTCAAGTTAGAGATAATAGAAGCTCGCCTCGAGAATGCGAGTCAACAGTTCAAGATGCGCGATTGAACTATAGAAGATTCAAGATCAAGTTTTGAAGACATATAGATAGGAATTTTGTAACTCATAGCTGATAGGTTTAGTTAGTTCTTTTAGATTTTGATTTTGATGTAATAACAGGACCGCGAATCGGAACCTCGACAGAACGGCGCCTCGCTCGACTCTCCAGCTCATCCTTCCATCATTTCTTAGAACTACACTAACTATATTCCTTTATAGCCAAGGAAATGTAGGCAACATCCGAAGCAATGTTCGGCCAAACTTTTTGAAGTGCTTCCCATGGAGTATCCAAACGGGCAAAAATCGCTCATATTTGCTCACTTTATCTTTGCCTGAAAAATCTTCGTGTTCCCGAGCAAACAGGGGCAGCTGTGAGCACGTGATTTGCCCAAATAACAATATTCCAACAAAAGTCACAAATGGATTTTCTTTTAAGTAAGTTAATTTTTTAATTTTAGGAATTTATAGTTATCATTTGGTAATTGTTCGCATTTAGTTACATTTTGGTGCGTATTTAATATTTTAAAAAATCATGGGAAATACTCTAAATTGTTCAAATTTCATGCATTGCATTATTAGGTTGATTGTTGAATTTTTGGTTTAAGTTGTTAATTAATTGCATTAATAGACAAAAAATAAATATAAAAATTTGCCATTTTTACGTTGTTAGCTTTTAATCTCAAAATAGCAATTTCCTTGCATTAGCTTTGAGTTAACTATTTATGTTTAAGTTAAAAAATATAATTTTATAAATTAAATTTTAGTCTAGGATTTTAATTAAATTTAGTAGTTTAAAAAAATCAAGAAAAGAAAAAAATAAATAAAAAAGGGGGGAACTTTGAACAAAACTCGAAATTGGGCCATTTAATGTTTAAGCCCAAATCTTTCAATACCGCCCTCTTCACTTAAACTAGCCCCATGACCCGCTCAGCCCAACTAAAATCTAACCCATCACCCACCCATATATAATCCCACTTATAACATCACTGAAACCTAACCCTAATTTTCCAAAACCCAAAAAACGGCGCCTTCTCTCGTTTCTTCTTCTTCAGCCGCGTCAAGCAGTCCCAACTAGCCTGAAACTCAGGCGAGTGCACCCAAAACTCACCTCACGCGCTCCCCGTTCTCTCCTCTTGCCACATAATATAACTAACTTTGACAACAAGAAGATTCCCTCCCTCACTCGCCCGTTTTCAAGCTAAATCACGCGTTATAAGGCTCTAGAAGGCGTTTGTTGGATGAGTGAGAGGCGTCGGATCGATTTCATTCAATCTAGGCCTCACATTCATCATGTGCTCGTTTTCAAAGGGGCTTTTATCCAATTTCTTAAGGAGAAAGAAAGAATCTGAAGGTAAGGATATATATAAAGGATTTTCGGGTAGAAGGAGGGAGAAGATTTTCGGAAAAAAATAGGGAGAAAGAACTAGGTTTTGGCTCCTTTTTTTTTCAGATTTTGTTTTTCTTCCCTCTTGAGTTTTTCTCCCCTTTAGCCCATATAAAAAATATATACACAAAGAGAGTTAGTTTTTTTTTCTTGGATCTACTGTTGCTTCAAAAAATTCCTGTTTTCTCCACTTTTCATTTCTCGGATTTTGTTTGAACCAATGGAGTTCGATTGAGTCTGCTTTTTGGTTTCGAGTGTTTCTGGTACTGTTTGGAGATTAGTTCGAGTTTCAGGCTCTGCTCGTTTCTCTGTTGTTGCGCATAAGTCTTGCTTTCGGACATCATCTTCTCATTGTAATTCCGGCCCTACACGTTAATCTGTTGAAGTTTGTTGTTCAATTAAAAGGGTACACTTTAACTTTACTCTGCTTTCGCTTTTCCAGATTTGTAACATAAATGTTTACATAATCTGCTTGATTGCCTTTGTTTCTGCCCTATGATTACGTAACTGCCTTCCGTTTCTTTGGTTCAGTAGATAAATTTTATTCATTCCTATATGAACATTTTGAACCTTGAATGGCTGAAGTTGTTTGTTCAATTAATGTTAGAAAATATAACAGAATATAGGGACGAAATAATTACGCTTTGATAGTGTAGTCACTGTCCTTAAGGAATTTAAGCCTCCTAATTTCATTGCTGCAGGGATTATGGCAGAATTCCTCCAGGATTTTACAAAGTCTCTGAAATTTGAGCACCAGGAATTAACTCGAATTTCCACTTGAACAAATTTGGTGAATTGAAGATAGCAGAAAAGAAGAAGATATTTTTTTGCTTTTCTGATGATTTTTGTTTTGGAGAAGAAAATGGTATTTATAAACCCTTTAGGTGTCTGCTAGGACTAACAGACTGAACCTTTGCCAATAGGCACCTTTTAATACCAAAAGTCACCTCTTTTCAAACTCTTTAGGTGTCTGTTAGGACTAACAGACTCAACATTTGCCAATAGGTACCTTTTAATACCAAAAGTCACATCTTTTCAAACCCTTTAGGTGTCTGTTAGGACTAACAGACTCAACCTTTGCCAATAGGCACCTTTTAAAACAAAAGTCACCTCTTTTCAAATACTCCCATCAAAACACTAACTAATATAATAATCCCCCACTTAGTTAGTGATTGATGTTGTTTATAAGATTCATGCATATAGTAGGTATCTTTCGATTTAAACCTACTACTTGTATAAACTATTCAAGACCTTGTCGAAATTGATGGTTAGATTAAGTTCTATTAAATCACAATTCCTATTTGACAAGACGGAAAAGCTTTATACACATAAATCATACCAACTTCACAATTTGTTCACCGTGAGTTTTAGCACCCAATTATGGCCTTGTGCTACTTCCTGAATTCATAAACACTTATCAAGTTTTGTATCCAAAATTTTGATCGAAGCGGCACCACTTCTTGTGTTTACATAGGTGAAGATTTAACCAAATCCTTAACAAGGACTTCTTTAGTTCCTAAACCGAACTCTGCTTTTTCACTAAGAGTATTTTTTATACTCATCCTCCTTTTCTAGGTACTAATTTTCAGTACCCGCTATCCGTCACAACTATAACTTGTTATTACCTTTTAAACCTTTAATATTGTTAAATAATAAGAAAGGTAAGGTTCCCGTTACTAGTGACAAATTTAAATTACCTTAGACCCATAGCACTTGTTGTGCTTATTATCATATCCCTCGCGAGTCCTTTAGTGAATGGGTCAGCAAGGTTGTCTTTAGACTTGATGTACACAACAGTAATAATTCCATCCGAAATTAATTGTCTTATGTACTCATGTCTTAAAGCAATATGTCTAGATTTTCCATTGTATATTTTGCTAAATGCCTTAGACATAGTTGCTTCACTATCACAGTGCAAGAGAACAGCTGGCATTGGTTGTGGCCACAACTTTATATCTAACAACAGATTTCTCAGCCATTCTGCTTCTCTTCCTGCAGCTGCTAAAGCAATAAACTCAGATTCCATTGTGGAATGAGTAATACACGTCTGTTTCTTAGAAGCCCACGAAATTGCTCCTCCACCTAAAGTGAATATCCACCCAGACGTTGACTTGTTATCACCAACACTAGTTATCCAACTAGCATCACAATATCCTTCTAACACTGAAGGAAATCTGTTATAATACAAGGCAAAAGTTTTTGTCTTTTTCAGATAACCAAGTACCCTCACTATACCTTTCCAGTGATCACCACTTGGATTGTGAGTATACCTTGACAATTTACAAACCGCAAAGGCAATATCTGGCCTAGTACAATGCATAGCATACATTAAACTACCAATTGCACTAGCATAGTCTAATTGACTAACAGATCTTCTGGGGTTCTCAACCATCTTGCTAGAAGCATCAAACGGAGTATTAAATTCTTTAATACCCAAATGATTAAATTTGGAAAGAACCTTGTCAATATAATGAGACTGACATAAGGCAAAACCCCCACCATGTCTTTTAGCTTTAACACCTAAGATAGTATCAACTTCTCCCAAATCTTTCATTTTAAATTGAGAAGTTAAATACTTCTTAGTTTCATTTATGCCTTGCATGTTAGTTCCTATGATTAGCATGTCATCAACATAAAGACATACTATCACTCCATAGTCCTTTGTGAATTTGGAATAAATGCATTTATCTGCTCCGTTATGTTTAAAACCATTTGATAATATAACACTATCAAATTTTTCATGCCATTGTTTTGGAGCTTGTTTTAATCCATACAAGGACTTAACTAATTTACAAACTTTCTTCTCATTTCCAGGAAGCACAAACCCTTCGGGTTGCTCCATATAAACTTCTTCATCAAGATCACCATTTAAGAATGCCGTCTTAACATCCATTTGATGGACATTTAGATTATATATTGATGCCAAAGCAAATAATACTCTTATTGAGGTAATCCTGGCCACAGGAGCATATGTGTCAAAATAATCTACTCCTGCCTTTTGTCTAAATCCCTTGGCTACTAGTCTAGCTTTAAATGTTTGTAGAGAACCATCAGTATTGTATTTTCTTCTAAAAACCCATTTACACCCAATAGGTTTAGTATTAGAAGGTAAATCTGCCAATACCCATGTACCATTTGATAAAAGAGAATCCATTTCATCATTTACAGCTTCTTTCCAGAAAGAAGAATCCCGCGAAGCCATAGCCTCACTATAGGTTTTAGGATCCTCTTCTAAATTTAAAATAATGGGTATTTTATTTAATACTTCATCTCTACTTCCTTCTACCAAAAAGACTAGTGCTTGAGAAGAAATAAAATCAGAACCTATATTTTTTTCTTTTCTAACTCTTTGACTTTTTCTTGTTTCTACAGAAGATTCAATTGCCTTTCTTTTATTGTTAGAAGAAGAACTAGGTTCTGCACAATTTTCTTGAGTTACTGCATTACCACCAATGCTTGTTGCATTACCATCTTGTTTAGTAATTTCTGTGTCCTCATGTGAATTATTAGAGTCACCAATGAACTTTGTTTCCAAGAACTCAACATCTTTAGATTCCACAATATACTTAGACTCAATGTCCAATAATCTGTATGCCTTTGAGTTCTCAGCATATCCTACAAATATGCTTTTAATTCCTCTAGGTCCTTACTTAGTCCTTTTAGGATCTGGAATTCTATAAAAGGCTAAACAACCCCATACCCTTAAGAAATTTAGGTTAGGCTTTCTTCCTTTCCATAATTCATATGGTGAAACCTTAAATTTCTTTGAAGGAACTCTATTATGCACAAAACAAGCCGGTAACAAAGCTTCCCCCCACAAATTCGTTGGTAACTTTGCATGTAAAAGCATGGCATTAACCATATCTACCAACGTTCTATTTTTTCTTTCAGCAAGACCATTTTGTTGTGGGGTATATGGTGCACTAACATGGTGAATCAAACCATTTTCTTCACAAAATACAGAAAATTCATTGGAAAGATATTCGCCTCCTCGATCACTACGTAGGATTTTAATCTTCTTTTCCAATTGATTTTCAACTAATGCTTTGTAACTCTTAAACATGTCAAATGCTTGATCTTTTGTTTTCATTAAGTAAACATGTGTATATCTAGAATGATCATCTATAAAAGTAATAAAGTATCTATTTCCACCTCTAGTTAAATGACCATTCAATTCACATATATCGGAATGCACAAGTTCAAGTAGATTACTTGTTCTTTCATTCTTTGGAAAAGATTTCTTAGGCATCTTAGCTTGTATGCAAATTTCACATTTTTTATCATTATTCTCAACAGCAGGAATTAATTTATTTTTAGACATAAACTTAACATATCGAAAATTAACATGTGAAAGTCTAGCATGCCATAAATTAATAGATGACTCAATTATATAAGCAGAAACTTCAACTTTATTTATACTTAATTTGAACATGCCCTCACAAGAGTAGCCTTGTCCTACAAATACACCATTCTTAGAGAAAATAATCTTTTCTGCCTCTATAACAGTTTTGAGGCCTTTCTTAGTTAATAAACTTGCAGAAATTAAATTCTTCCTAACATCAGGTACATGATGAACATTAATTAAAATCAACTTCTTTCCCGAAGTGAATTGTAGTTCAACTGTTCCTTTTCCAAAGACCTTGGCGGTGTCATGATTTCCCATTAAAACCTTTTCATCACTTGTTGCAACTTCATAATGTTTGAAGAAACTCTTGTCATTGCATACATGAACTGTAGCACCTAAATCATACCACCAATCTGCAGATTTCATAGTTGCTGCCATGTTGCATTCAGTTTCCATACTCAGATTCAAGTTGGTAAAAGCAGAAATCATAGCAACAATATCCGAAGAAGAAGCTTGTTGTTGTTCAACATTATTTACCCTCTTCTGTCCAGCATTTTCTTCATTTTTCTGTCTCTTACAAAACCTGCAATCTCTCTTAAAATGACTCATTTTTCCGCAAGTATAACATGGACCTTTCTTAATGTTAGAAGAATTTTTCTTTGGAGCAGCCTCAAACTTTCTCTTCTTTTCAGCCTTGTTTCCACATTTTCCTGAGTTGTTTGCCTTACTAGACTCAACATAATTCACCTTTGAACTAGTTTCCGCAGCATATTTATTTTCACGTTTTTGTGACTCTTCTTCAATCCGAATATGCTTTGTCAACTGGTCCACATTAAAGTCTTCGGAAGAATGTAATAATTTCTTCCTATAGTCATTCTAAGTGGCTGGTAATTTTGCAAGTATAGCAGCCACTTGAAGAGATTCAGAAACATCGACTTTAAAATTTTTGAGTCTAGATATCAAAACCAGCAACTCATCAACCTGTTCCATGACAGATTTCCCATCTATCATTTGAAATTCAAAAAATTTCATTCCAAGGAATCTGTCCGTTCCTTGCTTCACAGCAGTATATTTCTGTTCCAAGGCTTTCCAGATTTCTTGTGGTGATTTGTGAGGACGGAACAAATCATATAAACGATCAGAAAGTGAGTTTAAAATAAAACCTCTACAGCGCACCTCATCATCTTCACGTTTTTTTCGTGCCGCCTTAATTTCATCAGAGTCTTCAGCAGTAGGTTCTGGCATTGCAGTAAGATCATAACTCAGCAGATATGATATTCCCAATTCCGTGAGAAAGAACAGCAATTTGTCTTTCCAGCGGGTGAAATTTGAGCCATCAAATCGATCCAGTTTGAATACTTCGAACATCTTGTTGAAACCAGAATCACTACCAGAAGCCTCCATTGCAGTGTTTTTAAATTCCTTAAGATTGTTAGAAAATATAACAGAATATAGGAACGAAATAATTAGGCTTTGATAGTGTAGTCACTGTCCTTAAGGAATTTAAGCCTCCCAATTTCGTTGCTGCAGGAATTATGGCAGAATTCCTCCAGGATTTTACAAAGCCTCTGAAATTCGAGCACCAGCAATTAACTCGAATTTCCACTTGAACAAATTTGGTGAATTGAAGATAGCAGAAAAGAAGAAGATACTTTTTTGCTTTTCTGATGATTTTTGTTTTGGAGAAGAAAAGGGTATTTATAAACCCTTTAGGTGTCTGTTAGGACTAACAGACTGAACATTTGCCAATAGGCACCTTTTAATACCAAAAGTCACCTCTTTTCAAACTCTTTAGGTGTCTGTTAAGACTAACAGACTCAACCTTTGCCAATAGGCACCTTTTAATTCCAAAAGTCACCTCTTTTCAAACCCTTTGGGTGTCTATTAGGACTAACAGACTCAACCTTTGCCAATAGGCACCTTTTAAAACAAAAGTCACCTCTTTTCAAATACTCCCATCAAAACACTAACTAATATAATAATTAAAGTGCTATAGATTCTGATTTTTTCTTAATGATGAGTTATACTGTTGTTTCTAAGTTAGAAGATTAAAATGGTTGGCTTAAGTTGCATATCTGTTTATCTCCTTTGCGCTAAGGTTTACTATGAGAACAATAATCCATAAATCTGATGCATATATTTGACCAGGGGAAATTTTGCTCTTAACTTAACATATTGGAATGGTGAGAATAATTTAGGCATTATAGTGAAGAATGATGTGAAAGTGGCCATACTCGTTATTTGTTTGGATAAAAATGTGAATGTAGAAATTAGAAATTAACCAACTCATAAATTTTTCATCTACAAGTTTTGTTCCTTCGTGTTTGGTGTAGATGCAGTAGGTATTTGAATAGTTTTGAATAGTTTTCTAGTTGAAGAATATATTAGAGCTTGTAAATGCTTCATTTAGTCCTTCTGTTGTCCTATTTGGTATGTTCTCGCTAGGCTTGTACTCATAGATTTCATTTGTTGATATTAGAGAGAATCTCATTCAAACGGGTTTATTTCTTTGTTAGCCTATTTGTGTTGATCGTGTATTGTGAATCAAACCTTAGTTGAACCATGATTATTGTTATATTGGTTTTGAAATTTGCAGAATTCTTGTCTGTTTCAAGTTTGAACCCAATTTATGATGGTACCAACCTGTGAATCAATGGCATGTTGACTCACCCAGTCACATCTATTAGGCCATGCCACCATTTGTGATTAAAGATCCTTTTGATGATTTAAGTTTGGTAAAATTGGGGCTCACGGTGTTAGACATACATATTTGATATTGTATTCAAAAGTTGTTTATTGGTAGCCTCATTTGAGTTCACTGTAATTTCCACGAAACATGGTTATAATGTGTGAAATCAATGTGCACATGAGATTGGGTTCTGGGAATTCACCATGTTTACAAGATTAAGAGAGTTAATTCATAAGAAATAAGGGATTGAGGTTACTATGCAAACCATTAAGTTCTAATTTGAAGATTGAATTTAGATGAGTAAGTGGGGCAGTCATAGCTCTTATCGTGCTTGGATCCACCACCTCCATTCAATTAAATTTGCTAGTTATTCTTTGTTGTTTGTCTCATAACTAAATTTGCTGATTGTTCTTTACTGCTTGTCCTTGGCTGTTGACGTTCATTGAGTTTGACGAAGCATGTTTATTCGATTTATTTGTTATCTGTGGGAGTAGGGAAGGCCTATCCCTTTTAGAGATTAAAACTACTTACATGTTTAGGAATTTGGATGGGTCCAATGCATGAAATCTCTTTTAGTAAAAGTATTTCATAATCTTGGGCTCTTCTTGCTCACAATCACCAAATTGAGAATTACACGATTCATAAACATTGTAGTTTGCTTTAGGCGGGATTTAATTTACCATCGTGATTGTGTACACGTTCGTGTGACATATTACGATCCTAAAAACAAAATCGGGTTATGCGTTCGCGCAACTTCGACCAAACTTTCTTGATATTAATAAAGCGTGATTAATTGTGGACACGTATGTGTGACATGATTTTTGACGCGCCAAACGAAATGAGTACACGTACGCGTGACTCGTTTTTAAGACAATTCCATAATTAAGAGTAATTAAGCAAATAAAAGCTGCTAAGGGGGTAGATGCACATAGGTTTAAAAATAAGTAATTAGGCAATTTAATTGAGCCAAGTATGATTGAAGCGACCGTGCTGAAATCACGGAACCTGGGAATGCCTAACACCTTCTCCTGGGTTAACTGAATTCCTGTCACGACCCTAAATCCCAAGCGGTCGTGATGGCGCCTCTCGTGAAGACAAGGCCAGCCAACTAAACCCAATTTACCTTTCTAAGCAGTTAAACATCATAAAACAGTCTAAAACATGATTTAATAGCATTAAGTAGCGGATAATGTCAATAGAATGCGGAAATATAACCCAACACAGCCCTAACCGGGGTGTCACCAGTCACGAGCATCCAACTAACCCGATACCTCAAAACACAGATGAACAAAGCAATAAGAAGCAGAAATGGGGGAAACGGAGCGGTAACTCATGAGACGATTGGCCGGGTCGTCACATCCTCCCCAACTTAAATAAACGTTCGTCCTCGAACGAGTCAAGAAACATACCTGAAGCCTCAAACAGGTGAGGATATCTGCTCCGCATCTCCTGCTCGGTCTCCCAGGTAGCCTCCTCCACGGGTCGACCTCTCCACTACACCTTCACCGAAGCTATATCTTTTGATCTCAACTTCCGAACCTGACGCTCCAGAATAGTTGTTGGCTCCACATCATAAGTCAAATCACCCTCCAACTGAACCGTGCTGAATCCAGAATATGGGACGGATCTCCAATATACTTTCGGAGCATAGAAACATGGAACACTAGGTGCACACTCGACAAGCTGGGTGACAAGGCAAGCTCATAAGCCACCTCTCCAATCCTCCGAAGTACCTTAAAAGGCCCAATGAACCGTAATCTCAACTTCCCTTTTTTTCCAAATCTCATAACACCTTTTGTGGGCGAGACCTTCAACAGAACCTTCTCACCGACCATGAAGGACATATCTCGAACCTTCCTATCAGTATAACTCTTTTGCCTTGACTACGTTGTACGAAGTCTCACCTCCACTTTATCTAAAGCATCCTAAACCAAATCTATCCCCAATAGCCTAGCCTCACTGGGCTCGAACCGACCAACTGGAGATCTACACCGTCTCCCGTACAAAGCCTCAAATGGAGCCATCTGGATACTCGACTGGTAGTTGTTGTTGTAAGCAAACTCCGCAAGCGGTAGAAACTGATCCCATGACCCTGCGAAATCAATAACACAAGCGCATAGCATATCCTCCAATATCTGAATAGTGCGCTCGGACTGCCCGTCCGTCTGAGGGTGAAAAGCTGTGCTCAACTCAACCTGAGTACCCAATTCCCGCTGAACAGACTTCCAAAACTGGGAAGTAAACTGAGTGCCCCGATCTGAAATGATGGAAACTGGGACACCCTACAACCGAACAATCTCCCGAATATGTATCTCTGCTAACCGCTCGGAAGAATAAGTGGTACAGATAGGAATGAAGTGCGCGGACTTGGTCAGCCGATCCACAATCACCCAAATTGCATCGAACTTCTTCAAAGTCCGTGGAAGCCCAACTACAAAGTCCATAGTGATCCGCTCCCACTTCCACTCGGGAATAACTATCCGCTGAAGCAGGCCACCCGGTCTCTGATGCTCATATTTCACTTGCTGACAATTGAGACACCGAGCTACAAATCCCATAATATCTTTCTTCATTCTCCTCCACCAGTAATGCTGCCTCAGATCCTGATATATCTTCGTGGCTCCTGGATGAATAGAATACCGCGAGCTATGGGCCTCCTCCAGAATCAACTCCCGAAGCCCATCCACATTGGGCACACAAATCCGGCCCTGCATCCTCAATACCCCATTATCTCCAATAGACACATCTCGGGCATCATCATGCTGAACTCTGTCCCTAAGAACAAGCAAGTGTGGATCATCATACTGGCGCTCTCTAATGCGCTCATATAGGGAAGACCGAGAAATCACACAAGCCAATACCCGACTGGGCTCCGAAATATCCAACCTTACTAACCGATTGGACAAAGCCTGAACATCAACCGCAAGAGGTCTCTCCCCAACTGGAATATATGCCAAACTCCCCATACTCACTGCCTTTTGGCTCAAAGCATCGGCCACCACATTAGCCTTTCCCGGATGGTACAATATAGTGATGTCATAATCCTTAAGTAACACCAACCATCTCCGCTGCCTCAAATTAAGATCCTTTTGCTTGAACAAATGCTGAAGACTGCGATTATCCGTGAATACCTCACAAGATACGCCATAAAAGTAATGCCTCCAAATCTTCAACGCATGAACTATGGCAGCCAACTCCAAATCATGAACGGGGTAGTTCTTCTCATGGGGCTTCAACTGTCGAGTAGCATAGCAATAACTCTACCCTCCTGCATCAACACACAACCAATCCCTACTCTCGAAGCATCACAATACACGGTATATGAACCTGAAGATGATGGCAAAACCAACACTGGAGTTGTGGTCAAAGCTGTCTTGAGCTTCTGAAAGCTATCCTCACACTCGTCCGACCATACAAATGAAACACCCTTCTGAGTCAACTTGGTCAAGGGCGATGCGATAGATGAGAATCCCTGAACAAACCGGCGATAATAGCCTGCCAAACCAAGAAAACTACGAATCTCTGTGGCTGAGGATGCTCTGGGCCAACTCTGCACCGCCTCTATCTTTTTGGATCAACCTGAATACCGTCACCGGAAACCACGTGTCCCAAGAATGCCAATGAACTGAGCCAAAACTCACACTTGGAGAACTCCGCGTGCTTCTCCTGACTACGCGAATATACCAGGATATCATCAATGAAAACTATGACAAATGAGTCAAGATAAGGCCGGAACACCCTGTTCATCAAATGCATGAACGCTGCTGGGGCATTGGTCAGCCCATAAGACATAACCAGGAACTCATAATAACCATATCTGGTCCTGGAGGCCGTCTTAAGAATATCCGAATCCCTGATCTTGAACTGGTGATAACCCGAAGGAGATCAATCTTGGAGAATACCCTCGCTCCCTGAAGCTGGTCAAATAAATCATCAATGTGATGCAAAGGATACTTGTTCTTAATTGTTACCTTGTTCAATTGCCTATAATCAATGCACATTCTCATAGTGCCATCCTTTTTCTTCACAAACAGAACCGGCGCACCCCAAGGTGACACACTAGGCCGAATGAACCCCTTATCAAGGAGTTCCTAAAGTTGTTCCTTTAACTCCTTCAACTCCGCCGGTGCCATACGATACGGCGGAATAGAAATGGGCTGAGTGCCCGGCACCAGGTCAATACAAAAATCAATATCCTTGTCCGAGGGCATGCCCAACAGGTCTGCAGGAAAAACATAAGGGAAATCCCTCACAATTGGGACATAATCAATACTGGGAGTCTCATCTCCAACATCCCTCACAAAGGCAAGATACGAAAGATAACCCTTCCCAACCATACGCTAGGTTTTATAGAAAGAGATCACTCTACTAGGAACATAATCAGTCACACCTCGTCACTCAATCCGTGGCACACCCGGAATAGCCAACGTGACTGTCTTAGCATGACAATCTAGAATAGTGCGACATGGAGATAGCCAATCCATGCCCAGAATGACATCGAAATCCACCATACTCAATAATAAAAGATCAACTCGGGTCTCCAGACCCCCAATAGTCACCACACCCAACCGGTACACACGGTCTACAACAACAGCATCGCCCACCGGGGTAGATACATGAACAGGTAAAGCAAGAAACTCACGAGGAGTACCCAAATAGTGGGCAAAGTATGATGACATATAAGAATAGCTGGAACCGGGATCAAATAATACAGAGGCATCTCTTTGGCAGACTGAAATAATACCTGTAATGACAGCATCAGAAGCAATGGCATCGGGTCTACCTGGAAGAGCATAGAAACGGGCCTGACCGCCCCCCGATCGACCTCCCCCTCTGGGGCGACCCCTGGCTGACTAATCCCCACCTCTAGCTGGCTGGACGGGTGGTGGTGGAGCAACTAGCGTTGAAGTTGATGATTGACCCATCTGGTGGGATGAACTAGCAGCACGGCGGGGATACTGCCTCCACATGTGGCCCATCTCGCCAATCTCGTAACAACTTCTAGGTGCTGGAGAAGGGGACTGATGGGGACCCCTCGCATCGGAGTGACCAGCAGATGCACTCGGCGTAGAAGAGCCCTGAACAGATGGAGCAGGGGATGAGTTCTGAGCTGGGAGAGCACTAAGTGAAGAATGGCCCTAGTGTGAACTGTTAGAACCATGACCCGATGATGCTCCTCCATAACCTGAGCGATCAGACTGACCCTGTCGGAACTGTCGGCCTCTGCCATGCTGAAACTGGACCCTCGAAGGACCACCACTGTAGCAACCAGATCCTCGAGGCCTCTTGGCCTCCCTCTCCTCTCGTTCCTGGCGACGGACAGACTCAATCTCCCCAGCAATATCCACAACCTCCTCGAATGTAGCATCGGTCACCCTCTCCCTAGTCATAAGGATACGGACTGATAAGTAATACCATCGACAAACCTCCTGATCCTCTCTCGATCTGTCGGGACCAACCAGATGGCATGACGAGCCAACTCAGAGAACCTTAACTCATACTGTGACACGGTCATCTCCCCCTAACGCAACCACTCAAACTGTCTACGCAGCTCCTCTCTGCGAGACTGCGGCACATACTTCTCCAGAAAGAGGACGGAGAACTGCTACCAGGAAAGGGGTGTTGCACCAACAGGCCTACGCCTCTCAAAATCCTCCCACCAAGTAAAAGCAGGACCTGAAAACTGATAGGTAGTGAAAGCGACCCCGCTGGTCTCCAGAATACCAGTTGTGCGAAGCATCCTCTGACACTTGTCCAAAAAGCCCTGGGCATCCTCGCCCTCTGCTCCGCTGAAGGTCGGAGGCTGATGTCTCCCAAATCTCTCCAACCTACGCTGCTCATCCTCTAGCATGACAGGAACTACATAGTCCTGAGCAGCTACGGCCGGCTGGCTGGATCTGCCCCCAGCGTCTGAAGTCCCTGCACGACCTGCTCAGGTGTGCGGGCGGCGGGAGTCTGACTGCCTCTCCTGGCCTGAGAAGTAGCTGCGGCTATAGTGGCTGAAACCGCCTGAGCTAGGCCAGTGCAAACTGATAATATCTGAGCCAAGGCCTCCTAAAGTCCGGGAATCACAATAGGCACAGCTGGTGCCTGAGCTGGTGCTGCTGGAGGGTCCACAGTTGGGACTTGGTCCTAAACTGGGGCAGCTGGTGGATCTGCAGGTGCTGCCCTCGCTGCTCTGCCTCTACCATAGCCACGGCCGCGTGCTCGGCCTCTAGTGGCCGCAGCTGCTGGCACTGGTGGTCGTCCATCATGTCCGGTAGCGCGTGTCCTCACCATCTGTGAGAGAATGGAACAACAGAAGTTTAGTACTCGGATCAACAAATTCGCATGACAAGAAATTCAAGAATGTGAAGTTTTTTCTAAAGGTTCTGCAGCCTCTCGAGGATAAATACACACGTCTTCGTACCGATCCGCGAGACTCTCCTAAACCTGGTCATGACTCGTGAGACCTATGTAACCTAGGCTCTGATACCAACATGTCACGACCCTAAATCCCAACCCGGTCGTGATGGCGCCTCTCGTGAAAACAAGGCTAGCCAACTAAACCCAATTTACCTTTCTAAGCAGTTAAATATCATAAAACAGTCTAAAACATGATTTAATAGCATTAAGTAGCGGATAATGTCAATAGAATGCGGAAATATAACCCAACACAGCCCTAACCAGGGTGTCACAAGTCACGACTATCTAACAACACTGAATGCTCAAATGTAACTACAAAGTTTAGTACTAAACTAAGAAATAAAAGGAAATAGATAGGGAGGAGCTACGGGCTCGAACGCCAACAGCTACCTAAAGACTCCTCGAAGAACCACCTGAAGCTGGAATAAATCAGCACTCGGGAGTGGAACCAGCTACGCCTGAATCTGCACACAGGGTGCAGGGAGTAAAGTGAGTACTCCAACTCAGTGAGTAACAAATATAAATAATGACTGAAAGTAAGAAAACACTTAAGGCACAAGGCATTCTATAATGAAGCATTAAAACCAGTTAAAACAGTAAAACCAGTGAAAAGTCAAGTAAAATCCTTTTTCCAACAATAAACAGGTAACTGACAGATAATTAAGGTACAGTAAATAAATAGAAGCTCGCCCCTCGGGTACAGTATCATCACATCCACCCCTCGAGCAACATCTCAGAACAATAACAGTCCCTCAGGCTCAATCTCACATCACACTGGGTACCCGCGCTCACTGGGGGTGTGCAGACTCCTAGAGGGGCCCCTTACGGCCCAAGCGCAATAACAAGCCATTTCGTGGCATCAAAACTAGGCCCTCGGCCTCATATAAATCAAGCCATCTCGTGGCGTACATATCTCAGGCCCTCGGCCTCAAATCAGTATCAGTGTTTCCTCACAACATAGGCCCTTGGCCTTACTCAGTCAAAAATACTCACAAGCCCCCCGGGCAATAGTAAGACAGTTCTCAGCCCAAAACATCATTTAAAATATCACTTAAGTCTCAAAACTGAGTAAAAATGGCTGAGTAGTAAAACAATGGAAAATAACATGACTGAGTTCAAGTAGTAAGTCAAATCAGTGAGGAAATATCAATAAAAAGCCCCGAAGGGTTTAAATAGTTGGCACGAAGCCCAAATATGGCATTCAGCCCAAATCATAGTGATAGCAAATAAGTTTCAGTCAAATACGCGATAAAATCATCAACTGGGACGGACCAAGTGACAATCCCCAATAGCGTACGACCCCACGCTCGTCAACAAGCGTGTGTCTCACCTCAACATAGCACTACAATGTGCAAATTCGGGGTTTCAAACCCTCAGGACATCATTTACAATCATTACTCACCTTGAACCGGCTAAATCTCTAGCTCGCGATGCCTTTGCCCCTCGAATCGGCCTCCACGTGCGTCGAATCTATCCAAAATCAGAACGAGGGCATTAAAATATGCTAAGGGAACAAAGCCCAAACGAAAACAATCAACCAACGGCACAAATCCCGAAATTAGCAAAACCCGAGCCCCGGTCCCACTTCTCAAAACTCAGAAATTTTCACACCACCGGATTCCTTATCTCCCCACAAGTTCATACATATCAAGAATACCAAAATCGGAGTCCAAATGACCCCTCAAATTCTCATTTAAAGGCCTCTTAAACTCAAGCCCTAATCCTCCATTTTTGCCCTTTAATTCCTTTAATTACAGCCCTAAATTCATGAAATACTACCATAGAATTGTGTTTTAGGTCCAAAATCCTTTCCTTAACGATGTTCCCTTGAAATGTCTCTTCCAAATCGTCTAAAAGCTCTCAAGCCGAAGTTAAAAATGGTGAAATAACCCAAAATTAGCGAAGGATTTCTTTTAATTCCTCTGTCCAGTTACTTTCGCATCTGCGGCTCTTTAGCCGCTTCTGCGGTACCGCAACTGCGGTCTTACCTCCGAGTCTGCGGAACTCACTAACGGACCACTGACCGCATCTGCAGTCCACTCGCCGCATCTGCAGCTCCGCAGGTGCGGTCCTTATACCGCATCTGCAGTTTCTGACCCTCTCTTAAAATTCACTTCTGCGGCTCCCTTCGGCACGTGCGGCGCCGCACCTGCAGTCCCCAAACCGCAGGTGCGAAAACACTAGAAACAGCAAAAACATCAGCAGCTCCCAACTTCAAAATGGCCCGATTGACCACCGGAAAAACCAAAGGCACCAACATATCCAAAAACCTTATTCAAACTTGTTCCAATCATCAAAACTCTTCGAACAACACTAAATCAACCAAAACACCTCGGATTCAAGCCTAAGTTTCTGAAAACTTCCAAATTCCGCTTTTGATCAAACACCCAACCAAACCACGACCGAATAACCTGAAATTTTGCACACACATACCAAATCACATAACGAAGCTACTGCAACTCTCGAAATTCCATTTCAACCAATATATCAAAATCTCGCCTATCAACCGGAAATCGCCAAAATATCAACTTCGCTAATTCAAGCCTAAATCTACTCCAAGCCTCCAAAACCCATTCCGATCACACTTCTAAGTCATAAATCACCTCCCGAAGCTAACCGAACCATCGGAACTCACATCCGAGCCCTCTAACACATAAGTCAACATCCGGTTGATTTTTCTAACTTAAGCCTTCTTAAAAGAGACTAAGTGTCTCAAACTTCACCAAAACCGATCCGGATTCAATCCAACCAACCTGATACCTCAAAACACAGAAGAACAAAGCAATAAGAAGCAGAAATGGGGGAAACGGAGCGGCAACTCATGAGACGACCAGCCGCGTCATCACAATTCCTTACCCGGATTTCTGTGTTTCGCAGACTGTAAAACAGAGTCAAACTTCCTCGATTCGGGATTTTAAACCGGCGACTTGGGACACCATAAATTATCCCAGGTGGCGACTCTAAATTTGATAAATAATCCTATTTCGATTGTCACTTAGATTGGAAAAACTCCCTTATACCCATTCAAGGGTAAAAAGGAGGTGTGACAGCTCTGGCGACTCTGCTGGTGAAAAGAACCCAGAACTTCTGGTTGAGGGTTCAAGAATTCGAGCTTGTTAATGTGATTTTTACTTGGCTTTATTTATTGTTGATATTACTTTATTTGTGGACCTAATGTGCTAATTGCCTCTCATTTACCACTTGATATTATTTGAGCTGTATTAAACTGTCTTCTTACGCCTCCCTTCTGAGTCTTCTAAAAATGGTGCATACGTTCACATGGCCTGCTTTTCTGTTAAAAGTCGTATCAAATAGAACGAGGATAGATCAGCCACTAGGCCGGGTAGACTTTCGTGCTCCCGGTACGTCGCTCCCAACTCAACTCAAGTTGTCCGCTTGGCTAAGCCAGATCTAGAACACAACCCAGGTTTAAACCTAGAATAACAAAATCTCATGCCGGATCCCTAGTAGGAACATTTGCCTGCATCACGTGTATTTGACTTTAGGAACTCAATATAGGGGTTGGGTCTGTCTAGGACAGGTGTACCCGAAATAAAAGACCATCCTGATGCATCTCACGTGCTATTTGTACATTTATTTGCTTCGGTTTGTATCCGGCTAAGGAAAGAAAAACAACAGAAAACCAAGACTGAGGTAGGATAGAAACTTCACCCGGTTCTAAAAACCCCGGTATTTGAAAATGCCTCGGAACTCTGCCAAACTTTTTGAAAAAAAGAGGAAAAGAAGATGTATTTCAAAAATAATGAAAGTGAGTAAATATCATTTTTTTTCCAATTATATTAAAACTGGCCGAACTACGCGGGTCTGATTCTCACCGGATGCATCGGTTCCGGCCTACAATTTTTGAAAAATCAAAAAATATTTTCCATTACTTGCTTCTTTAGAAAGTCTTTCTTTTAGACCCCAATTTTTTAAAAATAAAAAAATATTTTCTTTTAATTTCTTCTCAAAATCCAAAAATATTTTCATTCTTCTTTCAAAAATTGAAAAGAAAATTCAGGATTCAAAAATATTTACTTTTTCTTTAGAAGCATTTCTTTCATGAATTCAAAATAAAATTCCAAAAGATTCCAAAATATTTCCTTTCTTCTTTAGAAGATTTTCTTTTGAAAATTCATAAAAAAAAAACGTCGAAA
>NW_017672653.1:162433-178328 GCF_001879085.1 Nicotiana attenuata
ATTGAGAAGCCTGCCCGAAAGATGGCACAGGAAGAAATGACCCAAAAAGTGAAAAGCTTAGAACAACAGTTGAAAAACATGCAAGGGTTGGCAGGTCAGAAGAGTATTGCCTTCAAGGATCTATGTATGTTCCCCGATGTCCACTTGCCACCTGGTTTCAAGACTCCCAAATTTGAAAAGTATGATGGACATGGAGACCCCATAGCCCACCTGAAAAGGTATTGCAATCAGCTAAGAGGTGCAGGAAGAAATGAAGAATTGCTAATAGCTTATTTTGGGGAAAGCCCTACGGGAGTAGCCTCTGAATGGTTTATGGATCAAGATACCTCTCAATGGCATGTCTGGGATGACATGACCCAGGCCTTTGTCAAATAATTCTAGTATAACATCGACATCGCCCCGGACCGTAATTCCCTTTCAAATCTGAAGAAGAAACCAACTAAAAAGTTT
Organism: Nicotiana attenuata; assembly: GCF_001879085.1. Taxonomy (NCBI): domain Eukaryota; kingdom Viridiplantae; phylum Streptophyta; class Magnoliopsida; order Solanales; family Solanaceae; genus Nicotiana; species Nicotiana attenuata. The sequence continues at coordinate 162,884 of NW_017672653.1, forward strand.
CAGGGAATATGCCATTTAATGGATGGAACAAGCAGCTAGAGTTAAGCCACCCATGGATGACCATGAGCTAATCACTGTCTTTCTTCAGGCTCAAGAGCCAGATTATTTTCAAAACACGATGTCCGCAGTGGGTAAATCCTTCTCAAAAGTGATCAAGATTGTCACGACCCAAACCGCTGGGCCGCGACGGGCACCTGATACCTTACTCAATCGAGTACCAACATAGCGTATCTTACATATCATTCTATCATAGGTAAATGAAACGGAGTAAAGAATGAGGGAATACAAACTTATACATATGAAGTACGGGCCTATAAGGCCAGCATGATTGTTTATATACTCGAAACGTAGGGCGACAAGGCCATACAATCTTATACATACAAGACATATGTCTACAAGCCTCTAAGAATACATAATTTTCATAAAGGTCGGGATAGAGTTCCGCCATACCAAACGATACACATCTAGATCATACTAACCAAACAAGCAACTCCAAAGCAAATGGAGCGCACCAACATCTTTCGCTGAGCTGATAGCCTATTTGGAGGGCTCTCGACCTGTCTATCGGGACATGCGGGCATGAAATGCAGCATCCCCAGGCAAAAGGATCGTCAGTACGAATAATATACCGAGTATGTAAGGAATGAAAATCAGTAAATAATAGACATGAGAGAAACATGGAGTAAAAGACTCGACATGTATGTTTGCATAGCTCTGTGAATCATTTCATTTTTTATAAGGTCATGCATATCCGTATAAATGTCATGTCGTGCATAAGTACATGTTTCATAACATCATCAGGCCTTTGAAGGCATCCCATCATATCATCTTAGCCACTGTGGGCAAATCATCAACGTATACCAGCTGATCAGGTGGTGGTGCGTATATAACGCCGTAACTTTTTCCCATATCCCATATACATATAATATACATATATACGCGTATATAACGCCATCTGGTCATGGGTCAATGTACATGTATAAATGCACGAGACGCATAAGAAATATGTTAATAAAATTTTCTCGGATTGCTACAAAAATCAATATGCCTTTCGGGTAAACATTATCAAATACGTATTTTTCTGATACCAGTGAACAGAAGATATAATAATAAATTACATTGGGAATCAAGAATATAGACATCTCTAATATTTCTATGAATAGAGTCATGTATGGAAATTGTGCATTTGCTCGTTTCATTTGTGTCGTATGGATCATACCAAAAGAAATAAGGAATAGCCTTAACATACCTGAGCCGATTCTCTTTTGTGAAAACATGTAATGGCGGATCGAAGTAGGGAGAAATGCGTATGATATTCTTGAGAAGAATTGCAACGGGCTTTCTTTGAATTAGTCTCACGTTTGGATATTGTATCATTGCAGAGAGATTCACGTTTTGGACATTGTAACATTGCAGAGGATTCAACGTTTTGGAAATTGTAATTCGCCAGGGAGCTTCACGTTTTGGGCATGGTAACTTATTTGATATTCTTGTTAAATTTTGGCAAATTTCCAAAGAGTAAACAAAAGAACCCAAAGTGACTTAATGATATGTGGATTCTTAGTTTTGGGGTTTTGAGCCACATACATTCTTCTTAAAGTGACACCTTGAATATAGAATTAAGAGTCATTTTTAAATGTCTCTTTGGGCTGCCACGGTTTTAATTTGATACTTATCCAAAGTTTTTAATTAATTTAATTAGATATTATCCCGCTACCCGGTAATTAACCAAGTACCCGCATAATTAAAAATTGTCTCAACTTACTTAAAATACTACTTACTTTTAAGACACATTATGCACCTTATACATCATACTATCATGGCCATGTGGTACCTTGTGTGACATTATTCCATAAATACCGGGCATTATAGCTCGGACCGTATTTTATCCCAAAATGCCAAATTTCGACGAAATTCGTTTCCTTCGATTTGCTTACCTCTCACCTTCACGAACTTACTCATCACTTGTTTGAAATAGCATAATCCTTATAACCTCAAGATAATCTCATCCCCGATTCTACGTCGATTAACTTACGACAAAACTTTTACGTACGAAATGCGAGATATAACATAACACCTCATTCCCGAGCTTTCATCAATTTATTTGTGGCACATTTTCACGTATAAAATATGGGGTTTAACATCATTCCCCCCTTTGAAACATTCGTCCTCGAATGTTAACTGATGTACTTATCATTGTCATAGCCTATAGTCCTTGCGAATACTTTTGTGCTCTCCTTGCCATCCTAGGCAACTGTTCTATGAATAAATCCCAAGGCTATGGCTTCCCCCCTTTATGCCTCTTTCTCAAACCACGATATGGTCGGAATCCTTCCAGTCTTGTAACTGCTGCTACCTTCTACCATGCAGCCTGTATGATTCTGACCTTGTAAGTGTGCTTATGCGTCTCTTCTTTCCTTTTTCCTGCGATTTTAGCCATTATTGAAGTTCTTCGCTCGTTATTTTGTAGAAATTACAAATATTGCTATATCTAATTTCATAGACCTGGTTATCCATTCGTATGACTTTATTGCATCTATGTATGTCATACTATACCATAACTCTTATTTATCGTTACGAAGGTCTGCAACCAACTCCAGGTTACTCTCGCTGCTTATCCTTAAGACTAATGGTCTAATCTCATCTCATACTGTTGAACTTTTATCCATCTATTGTTGATTCACCTTAATGTTGATCCCTCATCTACCACTGATAACTTGATCTCTAATGTAACACCATCGCTAGGGCTCGCGTCTCATCGGGAATATTTGAAGTAGTTAGATTGATCCACCTAGGGGTGATACCTACCACTTCGTAGTCGTACTTTATAGCATCCCAATGTGACTCACCTTATATGGGTATTTTAATCTTTTACAAGTCATGTGATCTTCTTCCCCCCCCCCCCCCTCCCCTTTTTCCTTCAAATCATTACTCAAGTGAAGGCACAAATGTCATCCTATATTTATCACAATTACACCCTCATTCTGCTACCAGGGCAGCATTCCATCTCTTCTAAATGCTAGTAGCCTTAGACTCTTTTGAGTTCATTCAGGCTATATTGAGCTTTATATAACTTAGAGGAACCATCAGCTCCTTTGTTTTCATGGGCTTAATCCCGAGGACTTATCCATTTTCGTCACCTTCTCCATTGCCTTATTCTTATTCTTACTCTTGTCTTTCTAAATCTTGCCGTTCTATCATACTTTAGCTTGCAATCGATTCCCTTAGGCTTTTCTGGAATATGAAGTGAGAAATCGCATCGTCTCTAACTCTTCTTTTACTCTCTAATTAGACCTTCCGGTACTTAGAAACCATAGGCTGGAAGGTATGCTACTGATAACACTGCTACCATCCCTGGATACTGAATCCCAGCGCTTCTAGTCTTTTACCTGAAGTATGGACCACCCTCATCCTTCTATACTTGAGTATTTCGTATATTGTTCACCTTTACCTTACTTACTTTAAAATATCACCTTACATTTTTCTTTCTTTCATAACCTCCCTCCCACATAGGCATAAATCACATCAACCATTTGAAGCTCTATTATAATACTTGCACTTCTAGTGCCTATACAATCCGGTGGGAGCTCCATACTGACTTATTATGAGGCCGGTGCTTCTTCTAACTGGCTTTATCGTAGAGCGGTTATAGAATTTAATTGGTGTGCTATCTCTCTTGTAGCTCTAATATTAAGAGTGATTCTGTTATGTTCTCAATCATGATTCCTTTAACTTCCGGGTCCAATAATCTGATTCCTAATTTACTTCGTTGATGTAACCCTTTAGTTTCCTCCTTTTTCTGATCGGCCTTTATGTTGGCTTAAGTTATCTCCCGATTTGTGGTTCATGGTATTAGTTATTCTGTTTAGCCTTTCATGGGCGCTGAGGAATATACATGATACAATCTTTTAACAATTTAATCTTTCGTCTAAGTCCTGGGCTCAATTCATTCTTCTAACGTATACCAGAATCTTCTACGATGCTGCATATAAAACTCCTTAAGTGTGTTCATAACATGACCAACTCCGGATCATTGATCGGATAATTTCTTTTGTTCCATCTTAGCTTTATTTCAACATATGCTATTACTTTTCATAGTCTTTCTGCCTCTTGTTGCGTCCATAATTAGCTTATATTATTGCCCATACATGCTAGATTTTTCGTGCAGCTCATATGATCTCGAATATTACTTTTAATTTTACTTCCCGTTCACTAGCCACGGTAGGATCCACTTTCCTTTGGAGTGCTTACAATGTTGTTGTGAGACTGTTGTTACACGACCATTTCATCTTTAGGTCGTTGTACTTAGGTTGAAGCCTTCCTTATTTCATCAGCTAGTCTTTCGTTGTAGTACTTAGGGAGAAACCTTGACTCTCGTAAAGCTGCGAGCTTACTACGTCGTATACCCAATAAAATTTTTGATATCCTTCCTCGCCAACAATTATCTGTAGTTACTTACCTCACGCCCTTGTGCTTTTAGGGTTACTTCTGTATTGATATTTTGACTGTCTTCCAAGTGGCACTCTCTTTTATTTCCATAACGTTCATACGATACCTTTAACTACCCCAACTCCTATCTGAATATTTCTTAAAGTCACGATGTCATAACTGCGAGACTGAATTCTCCATGTTGGCGTTCACTATGTTTGTCTTGCATGATCTGCTGATTTGTCCGTAACCTCTTGTCTAGCCACGACTAGGCTTTTCTAGAATCAACTATTAACTACTCATTGGCCCATTCTCATATCCATATTCCACGTAATCTCTCTTGGGTTATTTCCTTTGTCTAACTTACTTCTTGCACTGGCTCCTTATTTATCAATATCCTTCCATTAAGGAATCCTTACTTCCTTTTTCTGACGTCGTGCTTACATAACATTCTGGAACCATAACATATCTGTAGGATTTGGATAAGTACAATCTCATTTCTTTCTCATTTTTATTGCATTCTTCCTTTACCATTCCACAGTTACTAGAATAACTTAATTCTATCTTAATGCCACATCACTCCATATTCCCCCATTTAGGGGAGTACTAAGATTTAGTGTTATGATGATCTACGTATAGAAGTTTTACCCTTTCATATCTAGCGTCTTTTCACGTCGTCGATGACCCTTACTCGCCTTGCAGTAATCCTTCTGTACCAATGATAACAAAATTCCTTACTTGCGATGGTGACACTTAGTATAATTGGCACATACAGTTCCTTAAGCTTAACTTTGCTCACATTGCTTGCTTTAGGGAAGCGTCTTCCTCAATGACCATTCTCTAAATTTCTCACGAATCTTCTTCTGTTGTCCATTCTATTATCACCGGAACGCAATCTCAAATTCTCATGATGCTGACTATTGTTAAATCACTCAGTCCCTAATCCATATTCAGTTTATCTTGTTCACCTGCCCATATTGATTTCCATTACTCTGGGATCTAACTTTCTTGCTTCTGGTAATCATGTTAGAGTCACGAACTTATTTCTCGAAATGAGGATGTGACGTTATCACCTATACTCTTTTGTTGCCTCAAGGCCTGTTACCTCTCGTTTTTCCCTTCACTTTGCTATAGACTCTGTAATACTATCATTTTTTTTGATCTACCATTGTCATCCATGTACCACATTTTACATATACTGCTTCCTTAACTCTCTTCTTATTTTCCTGCGAATATTTCTGTCTATCACCTTGTTCTAAAAACTCGAACAAAACATTCTTTTGCTTTTAGCCCCTCTAGCTCCATCCATTGGCTCCTTGAATTGGCTAACATTCTCTTTTTAGCAGGGATGGGAGCCACACTAAGGTAATATTTATCCCGTCCAGGCTTCCGGTATTTATCTTTGTAGTACTCATATCTAACTGTACTATTTTAGGGTGCACCATCGAGCTGTCTCAAAAGAGATCCATTGCCAAGTTTGTACTATCCTTTGGAAGTGTCAACTAACTCTACCAATCCATCCACTATTTTGGGTTATTCTATCCCCAGCCGGATCCAGATAACGCGTCTGTGAGCACGTGATTTTTTCCCCATATGAATTACTCCAAAAAATTTAAAACAAAATAAATTTTCCCATTATTTGCAAGTTCGTAGATTTTTGTAGTTTTTTTCGTTAACTGTTTGCATTTGTCTGCGCAGCGCATAACTTTGTTTAAATTATGAAAAATATAAAAATATGTTGCATTTGCATTTAGGATTTAAGTCTACATTTTAGTACTAATTAACAAATTAGTTGTTTTATAAAAATGGAAAAAATCACAAAAATAGTTTATTTTGCATTTCTTAATTTTAATTTTAATTTTGCATTTTTGGTAGTTTTTCCCTTTAAGGTGGTTTTTCTTTAACAATTTGTGGTATTTGTTATTTAAAGTTGGTTAATTTAATTTGATTAGATAACTTGGATTAGGAATTAATTTAAGTTTACTTTTAGTTTTAAATTAAGAAAGAAACTAGAAAAAAAGGGAAGAAATGAAAAAGAAAAGGAAATAAAAGAAGAAGAGAATCAGTTGGGCCAGTGTTACCACCAGGCCCAAATTATTTGTTCCTCAAACCCTTGTTAACCCAATCCAAACACACTTCTTACCCGGTCCAGTCTCCACACCCCACCAAACGACCCCGTTTCTTCGAGCCCAATTACAGCCCTTGATTTTCTTCATCCAACGGACGGGAACTGGGCGGGTCTTTAATATATATATGTCCGAACCAGCCCACCCCCCCTCTCAATCATCTCTCTCACACACCCCCTCTCTCTTCAGAGACAGCCCCGAACCCTAGCCTGCCGCCCTCTTTTCCCACCGCCTTAGGGTGGCGGCGCCACCTCATCTCACCCTCAAATCAACACCACGCAATCTCCAAGACCCTCCCATTTTAAATCCCCACTTAGTTTCTTTCAAGTACCCCCAAAACCTCTCGAATCTTAAATCTAGGGTTCGAGTTCTAGAGGTCAAAGTCAAGTTCATCCATGCAAGGTCATCCCTCCAGTTCCCCCGAGTGTTCCAAGCATGGTTCATCTCAGAATAATGTTCTTCGTGTGTTCTTGACAAAGAACAGACGATTTATACCATTTTGGGACTAAATCAGAACTACCCGGTGATTTCAAGTTTAAATCGGTGAGTTTCTTGTCTTTCTTCGCCTCTTTGTTCATCTTTCTGCCTCGCCTCTTCTTTTTCTCTTTTCTCTAGAATGCCCCGATTGAAATCAGTTTCGAGTCTTAGTACTCCTTTAGGACAGTTTGTTTGGTTGTTTGTGTATTTGTGTATTTACTTCCTTTTTCATTCTCTCGGTTTCTTTTTCAAATTCGTAATTGTTGTTATCTGTTTCCTTGATTTTATTTTAGGTTGTGTCAATATTCTGATAATTAGTTTAGGTTAGTTTGTTGTTAAAATGGGTAATTCAGTTTTAATCTCAATTTAGTATTTTAACTTAAGAGGAGAATCAATTGCTAGTTAGATTTTAGGCTTCTGAAGTGATTCATTTGTTTTCCCCTCTGTTCTTTTAGCTAAATGGGTCTCTGAACGATGTTCAGGCCATAGGTTCAATTTTGGGCCTGCTCATTTGAGGTTTGGACCTTGGGTCAGCTTTGACCCATACCCATAAGTTTCAGCAGTAAAAACAGGGCCATTAAGGGGTAATTTACGAACTCTAGGCGGGGAATCTTTGTATAACTGAACTAGAAGCTTCTAGGAAGCTGGGGTGGGGGCATTTCTGAACTTTTGAGTTTTACACTAAGGTTCCTTAAGCAAAAGCAAAAATTGGAAAAGGGCTAAGGTGCAAAAACTGATCCCTAGGGGCTGCCCTAATGACTTGCCTATAAAGGCATCTTTACTTAGCACTCAAGTCAGATTTCAAGAGATAAAAATTCTACAGAATTTTGAAACGGAAATATAGAATTTTGAGCAATGAGAAGGTCTGAAAACTAGAAGAAAACTCAAAGAGAAACTAGAGAAAAACACTGTTACATTGAAGTTTTCTTGCAATTCTTGGGGGTTTTGAAGTTCTAAAATAAATCTAGGGTCTATTTTGGGTTGGAAATGGTTTGAGAGCTACCTTGTCGTTTGCGTTCTGGGTTGAAATCACTGCTGTTTAGTTCATTTTACTGGTTTGAGCTGCTGATTTCTGGGCACTGTTACATTGACTGCATCTGGGTTCTTCTCGGCTGCTACTCTGCTGACCCCTCACTCTTTCTGTTTCTATTTCAATTTTCAGGTACACGTTTTAAGCCCTATTGATTGTGAAGTTGGATCTGAGGAATGAAATGAAAAGCAGAAAATTTTGAAAGCATAGTATTAGTTATTTGTTTTTCAGCTGTATTTGTCTTCTGTGTTTTAATAGCTTAGTCCTCATCATTGTTTAGTATCATGGACTGTTAAGATGTTGCAGCAACAGATTTATTCGAGACACTTGAATTTTAGTCCTAATTTTGGTTGAAATAGGTGTCCATGTTTGGTGATGACTTTTTTGAACTAGCTATTATAACAAGTATAAGCTAGAAACAAACTGAATGATGTGTAGTCTGTTATTTTAAAAGCATTAGGATGTCTTATTTTTTTTTTTTAGAATTAGTCGCCCTGTGCTATGTGATCGTAAACTCGTATGGAAGGTAGTTGGATTTGCCTGTTAGTTTTGTTTAAATCTTGGCATTAATCAGTTTAGTGCTTAACATTTTGCGAAATGAGGTTTAAACTCTGTAGTCTGAAGTTTGGTTTACTGTTGTGAATAAAGGGTTTAAATCTGTGTTGTGTGCTTCTGAGGAGACTCGATCTCGAGTCACTAACCCCAACAACAGACCTTTGAAGTATGATCTGGACTCTCCTGGGCCCAATGTTTATTTTCCTAAGTAATGAGGCCATGGGAGTCTAAAGCAGGCTTGGGCCCAAATCACGTTGGTAATTCAAAGATTCAGGCTTAGGTGCTTTAATTTGAATAATCAGCAATTCAAAAGACGAATTAATAATTTAATTTGGTGTTTCATATAGTTTTAACTGATTGGCTGTTAGTTGATTGTGCACAAAAGTTTGGTTTTGAGAATTGGGCTGTAACCATGGCCCAATGGTGCCGAGTTGCCTTTGCTGGGTACAGTCCAGTTTTGGGCTTTACGTTGGAGCCCATTTGTGGTCTTTTGCTCATTGACAACATAGCTATGAGAGAGATGGGTCCATAACCTATTTGGGTTCTTTTAATCAGTTCAGCTTGATGTCACGTTCTGTTAGCATGAGTTTATTCACATTGAGTTTGAGATTTTCACATTATGATTAGAGATTTTTCATGTTGTTTAATTTAGTTAAGTCGTTTTGGTTAGAATAAATTGAGGTGTGTCGCGCCAAACAAAATCTTAAATGCGTGGCCCTCATTTAATTATTTCTTTTAAATCCTTAGAATTTGAGGCGTGCCATTTAGCAAATTTTTCATGGCCCTTGCAAAGTTAAAAAAAAATGCGTAATTGCTTTAGGCGCGTAATTAATAATTTACCTTCCTAACCTCGGGTACGCATTTACGTGACCCAAATCTAAATGTTAACAACATTAAATAAAATGTGTCTCGGACTGCGGGTGCATTTCATGTGGCGTGGTCCAAAGACGTGTTTTAGATGACGTTGAAATCTTCCTTAAAATAATTAAAAGCGGTTTTAATGTTAAAATGCACATGGGTTTAAAAGTGTTTTAAAATCAGATAAATAGGCTAATAATAACAGTTGAGAGACCGTGCTAGAACCACGGAACTCGGGAATGCCTAACATCTTCTCCCGGGTTAACATAATTCCTTACCCGGATTTCTGTGTTCGTGGACTGTAAAACAGAGTCAACTTTTTCCTCGATTCGGGATTTGAACCGGTGACTTGGGACACCATAAATTATCCCAAGTGGCGACTCTGAATCTTTAAACAAATAAATTCCATTTCGATTGTCACTTTAAGTTGGAAAAAACTCCCTAATTATACCCCCTTCCGGGGGTGTAGGTAAAAAGGAGGTTTTGACAGCTCTGGCGACTCTGCTGGGGAAAAGAACCCAGAATCTCTGGTTCAGGGTTCAGAATTCGAGCATAGATGAATTGTTATATTTGGCTTTATCTATTATCTGATTTTATTACATGTTTGGGCCTAATGTGCTAAATGTTGCTTTTACCGCTTTGATATTATCTGAACTGTATATAAACTGCCACGAAACTCTTCTCTTCTCATCTTCGGGAATGTGCTCGCTGGTCGTGACTCCCTATTCTGTTAGTGTCATACCTTGAAATAAGAAAGAGGCTCGGACAAGTTACTAAGCCGGATGGCCTTTTGGTTCCCGGTACGTAGCCCCCTCCTCGGCTCGAGTTGTCCGCTCGGGTACACAAGTCTAGAACAAATACCCAGGTTTTGAACCTATAATAACTCTGCCTCATGCTGGATCCCTAGTAGGAACGTTTGTTTGCATCATGTGCATTTGACTTTGGAGACTCAACACAGGGGTTGGGTCTGTCTAGGACAGGTGTACCCGAAATGAAAAGACCATCCTGATGCATCTTACTTGCTACTTGTGCATTCATTTGCTTCGGATTTGCATGTTGACCAGCTTATAGGGGAAAATTTGAGAAGGAAAGTCAATGGGAGGACTGAGAGAGATAATTGTCTGTTTTTGAAAAACCAATGTCCAAAATATACTGAAACTCTGCCGAAATTTGGAAAAAAAAAGAAAAGAAAAGTTTTTTGTTTTGTCAAAATTGCCCGAACTACGCCAGTTTGATTCTCACCGGATGTGGGATACGTAGGCAACCCCCATCGGGTCCAACTTCCCTTTTTGCAAAAATAGCTCAAAAAGAACCAAAAAAAATTTATTGCTTTGTTGTAAATAAGTAAGATGATGCCATTCTTGTCAAAATAGCCGAATGTCCCCAAAAGGACGCCGGAAGGATGTTTTTGCAAGAACAGCCACCTTTGGTCTCTTTTTCAGTTTTTGGCCGGTTAGCAAGCATAGCCTTAAAATCTTCTCCCCGGAAGTGCTGAAAGGCCGTATCTACAAAGTCGGGTTTTTATTTTTGAAAAGAAAATTTGAAAAAAAAAAAGAAAAATAGTGTTAACTTTGTTTTCGAGTCAAATGAGTCATGATTTTGCTAATCACCCTAATAAATGTGCAGAATGAGTACGAGTCAAAATTTGCCAATAACAATCATGAACAAGATCCCTTTGGAGTTGTATATGTGGTGGGAAGATCTGGGTAAATCAGGGCAAGATAGGGTCAATGTCTACTTGGGAGGTCTTACCGGGATATTGAAGACCAGGCCTAGAGGAGACATCATAAAGGCATTGGTTACGTTCTGGGACCCGGCCCACAACGTGTTTCATTTCTCAGATTTTGAACTCACCCCAACTTTGGAAGAAATAGCCGGATATATTGGGAGCACTAAGGTTCCTTTGAGACATAAGTATCTGATTGCTCCAAGAGTCGTCGTTGTGCACAGGTTCCTAGATTCCTTAAAGATAAGCAGGGGGGTCCACAACCCGGATTTGGCAGCCGATTTTTCCACTTCGCAGTTTATATACCAAAGATACGGTCACATAGGGGGGGGGGTTTAACAATCCAGAAAGCAAAATCTGCAGGAAAGGGAATCGCCTCAAATGGGAAGAACACAGGTGCTTTGCTTTTATGGTGGTATTCTTGGGCCTTCTGGCATTTCCCCGGAAAGATGGAAACATCGATATACGGATAGCTGGGGTCGTCAGCACTTTGCTTACTCAGGCCAAAAGCACCCTCGCACCTATGATAGTGTCTGAAATCTTCCGAGCTCTCACAACCTGCAATGCCGGAGGAGACTCTTTTGAAGGGTGAAACCTCTTGCTACAGATGTGGATGATTGAACACCTATGTCATCGTCCTCAATACATGAATTATCGGTCGACAGAGAAGAACTGCATAGAGGAATTTTATACAACGATTGACGGGTTTAGCTTGCCAGAGGGGGTCATAGAATGGATATCACGTCTCCGTTCCATCACTGCAGATCAAATAGAATGGACATTTGGGTGGCTTCCCGTAGATGAGATCATATACATGCCAGCTACTGGGCCTCATTTCCTCTTGATGGGTCTTAAGAGTATCCAGCCTTACGCCCCATACCAGGTTTTGAGACAGCTGAGGAGATGTCAAATAGTTCCAAAAGATGAAGATCTTAGTGCCCAGGCAGTCGAGATTGGCCCTGATGGTCAGTTTCATGAAGCAGCAGTCCGCCGGATTTGGAGTGAGTGCCAGTATTTGACGGCAAATACCTGTGTGCGTGATCTATCCAAAGGTGAAGTGTCACCAGGGTACCTTGCTTGGTATAAAAGGGAAATTGAGTTTGGAAGGCCGGCCAAAAGACCTCATCTTCAGGAATTTGCTGAGGCGTCACAAGCGCAATGGGATTGGTTGGCCAAAGAAAATGAGTATAGAGCTACCATAAACAAGCTAGGAAAGCAAGTCAGGGACCTCCAATTCAAGAACGGTTTGTAAGTCGCGACGGATGAGGGTGGAAAGAAAAATCTAGCCAAAGAAAATGAGGCCCTTCGAGCCCAGATTCGACAAATGAAAATAGCAGCTGAAAATCCCGCCAGAAGTGCAAAGGATGAAAAGCTTATAAAGAACCTTAGGCAGAAGGTGGGCGAGTATGGTTTTGATTTGAACAAAGCAGAGGATGAACTAGCCAGGGCTCGAACAAAATTGGCTAAGAATGCAGAAGCACGAGCGCGCCTGGTTAAACAGTTAAAAGAGAAATATGACACTGAGGTTGCAGGGTTGAAGAAAAGGGTCATCACCGTTGAGAACAAAATGATCAAGCAGGCGAAAGACTATAAGGCTGAAAGAGAACACTGTTATACAGCAATGGCACAGTTAGAAAGAGACGTACAGCAACTCCAAGAACAAAATCAAGTAGCCGAACAAACTTTGGAAGCTAGGGCCCAGCAGATTGGCATTTGTTGCAAGAAAAGGGTGTCATAAGAGAGAGGGTCCGAAGGATCGCCGACTACATCGCCGATGAAATGCAGTAGGTGTGAGGACATGACTAGATCCATGTTCTTTGCCACTATAATGACCTTTGTCCGCCAGATAATGGAAGATCTCTATCATCTCCAAGGGGATTTGGCACGTAGGCCCGTGGCGAGACCGAATTATGTCCCGCGGGCCCCAGGAGCAGTTGAGGCATTAATGTATTCATGATTTTTGGAGTCTGTTAGTTCGTTTGTGAGTCTGTATTTTCATCTTTCTGTTGGAGTCTGTCAGTTTGTTTTTGAGTATGTATTTTCATCTTTTCTTCAGAATCTGTTAGTTTCCTTTTCGAGTCTATTAGTTTTTGAGTCGTTGTAATCAAAGCATTTGTTTTTTATGAAAAATTTGAAAATCCTAAAAATGTTTTATTATTTATTTTTACACTCATCCCCTAGAACTACGCTTGGTCTGATTCATGCGGGGTCATGATACGTAGGAGATCTCCATAGGATTCGACCATAACCAAAAAAATAAAAATAAGAAGAGAAGAAAAAAAGGAGAGAGAAAAATAAGAAACCGTGGGATGCAACAATGGCAAAACAAGAGAGAGAAATGAGAGAATAAAGAGCAACGTGAAATCAAGCAAAGAGAGGCATGAGTGAAAAAAGAGAGAGAAGAATAAGTTGCAATCGGAAATTAGGGCAAAGCCGGGATGAGGCAAGCAATCGATCAAATGCATAATAGAAATGGTTAACTGCTTAGGTGCATTTCATCCCCAATATGCGGTTGCCTATCTGTTAAAAGCCCTAACGCTAACGGGATGCCCCCATTTTGCTCCTTTTGATATCTTCACAGCAGAAAGGTGGTTGGTTTGTGGTTCCCGAAGTAGTAACTCCTCTCCACAACATAATGTCAAAAGGAGATAGCGGACAACAACAAAATTAGGTTGGTTGATACCGGTGCCCGAAAGCAGTTGGTTGAACAGGACACTGGTTTGGCTGATGAGGTAAGGATGTTAAGACAACACATGATGGACATGTATCAAGCCTGGATGACTGGGAAGGCACCACCCCCGCCACCACCTAGCTTCTTAGATGCTACCCTTACCCAAACTCCGGTTGTAGTGCCAGATGATCCCCCATACTCTCCAGATCTACCCGTTTATCACAGCTTTCCCAACCATCCTAGTAGCTCCATCACTCTTCCTCTAATTACCTCTCCCCAAAATTGCCCTCCTGTCATATCCACTATTCCCAATAATGAATATCCACTCAAAGCTCATGATGACCAATACTACCCCGTAGAGGTTGCCCACGAGGTTCCTGGCTCATACAAGAAGAGCCCTCGGGATGAGCTTCATGCTGATAATGAAAAGGTTACAGGAAAAGAAGGGCGAGATGAGATATCCGGGAAGCTGAAAAGCGTAGAACAGTCTTTAAAGAACATACAAGGGACGAGAGACCAGGTTAGCATGTCTTACAATGAGTTGTATATGTTCCTTGACGTTCGCCCGCCCGCGGGGTTTAAAGTGCCAAAGTTTAACTTGTATGATGGGGGTGGAGATCCGCTAGCCCATCTGAGGGGTTATTGCAGTGAAATGAGAAGTGTTGGCGAGAAAGATGATTTATTGATGGCATATCTCAGTAAGAGCTTTACTGGGGCAGCTTTGGAATGGCATAATCGTCAAGATGTCGGTAAGTGGCATGCGTTGGGCGACATGGCTCAAGATTTTATGCGACACTTTCGGTACAATATAGACATTGTCCCAGAACGCTCCTCCCTATCTCATATGGAAAAGAAACCCAAGGAAAGTTTTAGGGATTTTTGGCTCAGATGGAAGGAACAAGTTGCTCGGGATAGCCCTCCCATTGATAGAAAAATGTTGCTGAGCCCCGCCGACGACAGGGTCCAGTGGTCGTTCTTGCTAAACGCTTTCAGCCTCAATATCGACCTTGTGGATATCCTTGTAATCCTCCCCACTGCTACTTCTCTCCACAGAACCCCCAAAATCGTACATCACTTCCCCGATACCCCGCCCACAATGCACCACCATATGCTCCACATCCCCGAGGCCCGTGATAGCCCGCACCACTTCCACAAATGTCTTACCCGCCCCCTCAGGCATATCAACCACCTACCCATAAAAGGTTCCAACCAAGGCCATAGTATAAAATTAAAAGACTACTGAAAAAGAAAATGCTTTCACGACATCGGAGAATCCTACACAAGCTTGTTTGAAAAGTTAAAGCATTCTGGCCTGATTGAGCCGCTCCTCGGCTATACGCCCCATATGCAAAAGGATTTGATCCTACTGTACGATGCATGTACCACTCTAATGTCCAAGGGCATAGCACTGAAGATTGTCGTTCTTTGAAAAGGGAAATAGAAAGAATGATTCAAGAAGGGGTAATTGTGATCAATGACAGTGACAAGAAGCATGCGAATCCTCTTGGGGGGCTTGTTGACTAAAGTTGATGATATTGAAGTTGGTAATGGTCTTGACAATATTGATGCGGAAC
>NW_017672654.1:0-418 GCF_001879085.1 Nicotiana attenuata
ATAGGGAGGCAAGGATTAGCCTCATGCAGACAGGGAGGCAAGGATTAGCCTCATGCAAATAGGGAGGCAAGGATTAGCTTCGTGCAGGATGGAGTTAAGGATTAGACTCATGCAAATAGGAGGCAAGGATTAGCCTCATGCAGGATGGAGTCAAGGATTAGACGAATGGGGAGGCAAGGATTAGCCTCATGCAGATACAGAGGCAAGGATTGGCCTCATGTAACTTTAGAGTCAAGGATTAGACTCATGCAAATGTGCAGGACATGGATTAGTCCCATGCAAAGAGCAAGAAGCAAATAAGGGTAGCATATGTCTTAGCTGGAGATGTATTCGGTGATTGATAGCGATCTTGCTACGTGGATGTTACCGTTACATTAGATGTGCCTGCATTCAAAGAAAAATTATAAGTTTTGTGGGG
>NW_017672654.1:3606-57842 GCF_001879085.1 Nicotiana attenuata
GAGGTGAGGGAAATGAGAGGGTTTTAGGGGGGTCATTAGGTTTAATTTAGGTAAGGGTTAATCTAGACCGTTGATCAAAATGATCAACGGCCAGGATTTGGCCGGGTATTGGGTCGGGCAGATGGGTATTGGGCTGGGTATTGGGTCAAATTAGGATCGGAATTGAATAGAAAATAGGGCCAGCTTTTAAATAGCCAATTTTAATGACTAAATAATTTATAAAAAATAATAAATGAGTACCAAAAATATCTTTATGCACTAAAATGAATTAAAATAGTTATTTAACATTTTAAAAATATAAAAGATCATTTTATGCATGAACAATGTAATTATACATTAGTATGGGCTATTATTGCAAAGATGTGCAATTTAGCTTGAAAAATATAAATGTAATTACAAAAATGCACTAAAAATATTTAAACACCGTGTTGGCATAAATAATGAATTTAGATGGCTAAATCATCACAAAAGTAACATGAAGGATAATTATTGGATATTTATATAATAAAAAGAGGAGAAATAAATTGATTTGGAGCTTTTAAAGCTGTAGAAAAATTATAAAAAAGTACTTATGCATGCTTATAACTGCATATGTACTATTTTGAAAGTATATATATATGTAATAAAAATATGTGAGGAAAAATTGGGTATCAACAGCCGCCCCTCTTTACCCGGGAAGGATGAAAGAATTTTCGGGTAAAGAAATGATGGCCAATTTTGACCGAATGGGACGTTTTGAAAGGTAGAGGCCGGACTCCGGTCTTTGAGTTGCCTACATATCCCTGGTTTTACAGGAATCAGGCCATGTGTAGTTCTGGATTCATTGGCGGAATATACCGATGAAGTCATTACAAGAACGGACACGAGATGCAAAAGCGGTTATGGTGAATGGTTAGGTTTGAGATAGTTTGAAGGAACTGGAGCGAGGTCGCTACTGCTAGGATAGCGGTTGCTTGCTGGTCACCTGCAGATAAAGAGATGCTACAAACATATATTTGTGCGGAAATATAAACATGATGCAGATTCCCTTTGGACCATGAAAGTTGTCTTTGGACAGTTAAGGATGACGTACTCAGACCATGATGTCCTGGGCCATGAATTGTTTAGTGCGGGATTCCTAGGCCATGAAATGATGTTCTCGGGCCATGAAGATGGTGCCTCCGAACCATGATGCCTTTGAATAATGATATGCAATTTTGAGAGATCCTCAAGCCATGGCATGGTGTCTTCCGGCTATGAGGATGATGCCTTTAGACTATGACGCCTTCGGATAGGTTGGCAATATTTCAGCCTATGAGATGCAATAGTATGATGTTAACAAGACAAGGCTTAGTCTTGTGACATGGAGGGCTGAGCTTAGCCCGATCGAAAAGTAAATAGATAGTACTAGAATAGATTGATATTTGTGCAAGGAGGGACAATTCTTAGTCCCATGCAAATATGGAGGCAGGGACTAGCCTCATGCAAATATGGAGGCAGAGATTAGCCTCATGCAGGATATGGAGGCAGGGATTAGCCTCATGCAATTATGGAGGCAGGGATTAGCCTTATGCAAGATATGGAGGCAAGGATTAGCCTCATGCGGGTATAGAGGCAGGGATTAGCCTCATACAGTTATGGAGGCAAGGATTAGCCTCATGTAAGATATGGAGGCAAGGATTAGCCTCATGCGAATATGGAGGCAGGGATTAGCCTCATGCAGGTAGGGAGGCAAAGATTAGCCTCATGCAGGTGTGGAGGCAAGGATTAGCCTCATGCAAATATGGAGGCAGGGATTAGCCTTATGCAGATATGGAGGCAAGGATTAGCCTCATGCAAGTATGGAGGCAGGGATTAGCCTCATGCAAATATGGAGGCAATGATTAGCCTCATGCAAGTATGGAGGCATGGATTAGCCTCATGCAGGTGTGGAGGCAAGGATTAGCCTCATGCAGCTATGGAGGCAAGGATTAGCCTCATACAGATACGGAGGTAGGGATTAGCCTCATGCAGGTGTGGAGGCAAGGAATAGCCTCACGCAGCTATGAAGGCAAGGATTGGCCTCATGCAAATATGGAGGCAAGGATTAGCCTCATGCAGATATGGAGGCAGGGGTTAGCCTCATGCATGTGTGGAGGCAAGGATTAGCCTCATGCAGCTATGGAGATAAGGATTAGCCTCATGCAGCTATGGAGGCAAGGATTAGCCTCATGCAAATATGGAGGCAAGGAATAGCCTCATGCAGGTATGGAGGCAGGGATTAGCCTCATGCAGGTATGGAGGCAAGGATTAGCCTCATGCAAGTATGGAGGCAAGGATTAGCCTCATACAGATATGGAGGCAAGGATTAGCCTCATGCAGGTGTGGAGGCAAGGATTAGCCTCATGCAAATATGGAGGCAGGGATTAGCCTCATGCAAATATGGAGGCCGGGATTAGCCTCATGCAAATATGGAGGAGCGGATTAGCCTCATGCAGGTAAGGAGGCAAGGATTAGCCTCATGCGAGTATGCGGGATAGGGCTTAGTCCTATGTAATGAGCGAGTAGCAAATAGGAGTAGTATATGTCTTAGCTAGAGATATATTCGGTGTCTGATGGCCCAATTGATAGTGATCTTGTTACGTGTATATATTTGCGGGTGCTATCGCTACGTCAGATGTGCCTGCGTTCAAAGAAAAAATTGTAAGTTTTGTGAGGGGAGGTTGGTTCGTGCTTCTGTCCGCTGGCCTTGCTTTGCTCAGTTCTGGACGCCTTTTTTGAGTTTCCCTGGGTAACACCTGACTGTTACGGAAATAAAGTTTTTGAAAATATGCAATTATTGATAAAAATAGAGTCATTTTAGAAACATATTGATATATCAAGTGATTTTCAGATGAACTAGTGACTGTAACACATTTCAGAGACATTGCAGTTTTCTTATGTTAGAATTTTGAGGGTCCTCCTCAAAATTCTGCTCCAGTTTGGTAGATGATCCTTCGGCCGTTTGCGGGTAATGAGCCTTGTTGAACCTTCTTCAGAATTTTGAGAATCCTTCTCAAAATTCTGCCCCAGTTTCTTAACCGATTTCTGACTGTCTGGCATATGTTGGCGTTGGCTGGACTTGCTCCGGAATTTTGAGGGTCCTCCTTAAAATTCTGCCCCAGTTTCTGATTTTGGGGGGAAATGGAAATTTTATTATGATATGACCGAACCCATAAGGCAGCCTACTCCCCCCTCTTAAACGGGAATCAGGTCAAGCATAGTTCAATTACATCAGATAAAGAAATGTAAATAGTTTAAGCATAGTATCTTTTGACTGCGTCTGAATTGATTGGTTTTGGCCAAATTTTTCCGTCCATTTCTGCAAGTATGAGTGCTCCTCCTGTCAGCACCCTATGAACCATGTAAGGACCTTGCCAGTTGGGAGAGAATTTCCCTTTGGCTTCATCTTGATGTGGGAAGATCTTCTTCAGCACCAGCTGTCCTGGTGCAAATTGTCTTGGTTTGACCCTATTGTTGAAAGCTCTGGACATTCTGTTTTGATAAATTTGACTGTGACACACTGCGCTCATCCTCTTTCCATCGATTAGGGCCAATTGTTCATAGCGGTTCTTTATCCATTCTACATAGCTGAGTTTAGCTTCCTGTATGATACTTAAAGAAGGAATCTCTACCTCGGCTGGTGTTGGCCCAAGTAAAGCTGTAGTTTTGAAGACAGACAAAAGAACTCAGACATGGACCAGGTCCATCTTGTGAAATACAGTCATGATCAACCCAAACATGTGAGACACACGTGAAGAAGATAAATCTAACTTATCAGAAGTAATATCTCCTGATTCGATCAAAAAGGTTGCATATTGGATAAGGAGAGAAAGACTCNAAGTTAAACGTGAATTGAGAGCAAAATAGCAAGGCAATTTTGCAAGCAATTTATGTGTGATTCAAGCGTGTAATCCTGAAGCTACTTGAACAAGATAGAAGAACCAGTTCCAAGTGTCTATCTTTTATTCTAGTTCAATTGTAGTAGGTGATTTTACGTTGTACCTTTCAGCTTTTATAGAAGCAATTGTATTAGGTACTTAGAGTATTCAAGTTAGAGTTAACTTGAATTTGTCGCAACAGTTGAGGCTGTGTGCCACAATGGGATTATAGTTAATCCTAGGTTTACAAAGAGTTTTTGTAAATGCAGTTTTTGGCTCAGTGATTTTAGTGGAAGTTTGGGAAAATCCTACTGAGTAGTAGGTCGTGGTTTTTTTCACCTTAGCCAGGTGTTTTCTACATAAAAATCTGTGTTCTTTATTTTCTTTACTCATTATTCCGCAAACAGTAGTAGTTGGAACATATAGAAGAACCAGGTCCTTCTATAATCAAGTTAAGCGAAAATTGGGTACCATACAAATCACCCCCCCCCCCTCTTGTGTGGTATTGAAGTATAAAACATCAGTTGGGATGACAGCCTCGGTACCATAAACCAGCATGTAGGGAGTTGCCCCGGTTGATGTGCGAAATGTAGTGTCGTATCCCAATAAAGCAAAAGGTAGCTTCTCATGCCATTGTTTGTGGTTTTCTACCATTTTCCTTAGTATTTTCTTGATGTTTTTATTGGCGGCTTCTACAGCTTCATTCATCCGAGGTCTATAGGCTGTGGAATTCTTGTGCTTGATATTGAAAGATTCACACATGGATTTCATCAGATCACTGTTGATATTGGCGGCATTATCAGTAACAATGGACTCGGGAACACCGAATCGGCAAACAATACGATCTTTGACAAAATCTGCGATGACTTTCTTGGTCACAGCTTTGTAAGATGCAACCTCTACCCATTTTGTGAAGTAATCAATGGTGACCAGAATAAATCTGTGCCCGTTTGAAGCAGTGGGCTCAATCAGACCGATGACATCCGTTCCCCAGGCGGCGAATGGCCAAGGTGAGCTTATTGCATTGAGCTCATTTGGTGGCACGTTTATCATATCGGCATGCACTTGACATTGGTAACATTTGCGGGCATACTGGACGCAATCCGTCTTCATGGTCATCCAAAAGTAACCGACCCAAAGTATCTTCTTGGCAAAGACAAAACCATTCATATGCGGGCCACAGGTCCCAGCATGTACGTCCTCAAGTAGCTTAGAAGCCTTCTTTGCGTCGACACATCTTAACAATCCCAAATTAGGAGTTCTTCTGTACAAATTTCCTCTGCTGTGAAAGAAGTGATTGGACAATCTCCGGAGTATGTGTTTCTGAGTGTGGTTTGCATGCTCTGGATATTCTCCTTTTGCCAAATACTCCTTGATGTCATGGAACCAAGGTTTTCCATCCGTTTCTTCCTCGACATGAGCATAATACGCTGGCTGATTATGAATTCTCACTGGGATGGGGTCAATGAAATTCTTGTCTGGATGCTGTATCATAGATGACAAGGTGGCCAATGCATCGGCAAACTCATTCTGAATTCTGGGTACATGCCAAAACTCTATCTTTGTGAACCTCTTTCTCAATTCCTGCACATGGTGCAGATATGGTAATATCTTGGAATTCTTGGTGGACCACTCTCCTTGTACCTGGTGCACAAGCAAGTTTGAATCACCAATTACCAGCAGCTCTTGAATATTCATGTCGATTTCCATGTTGAGTCCTAGTATGCGAGCTTCATATTCCGCCATGTTGTTAGTGCAGGGAAATTTGAGTTAGCAGATACCGGATAATGTTGACTCTGATACCAAAACTGCTCCAATGCCCACTCCTTTGAAATTTGCAGCTCCGTCAAAGAACATCCTCCAACCGTCGTATGCTTCGATAATGTCTTCTCCTACGAACGACACTTCTTCATCAGGAAAATACGTTTTCAAGGGCTCGTATTCTCCTCCCACCAGATTTTCAGCAAGATGGTCTGCCAATGCTTGTCCTTTGACCGCCTTTTGAGTTACATAGATGATGTCGAACTCACTCAACAGTATTTGCCACTTGGCTAACTGTCACGACCCCAGTTCACCCACCGTGAACATGTCGTGATGGCGCCTAGTCTCTAGAACTAGGTAAGCCTAACAATGCGGAAACATAACTAACTTGCGGAATAATAATCAAAACTGAACAATTTAAAGGAGAAACAATATATAAAATGCCGCTCGGCATATATAATTCCACATCACAGCATCCTACATTACTATCCTGAAACCCGGAAACTCACGGGAACACAAGCTAAGAGGACTGTATTAAAGTGGTCTAATCTCCAGAAACATCTACATCAATAGTACGATAGAAGGGCTAACACTACAGATAGAGTAAAGAAGGAGACTATTCGGTCTGTGGACACGGCAGATGTACCTCGAAGTCTCCGAAATGCTCCCTGCCTCAAGGGTGATAAGTCTGTGCAGCAGTACCTGGATCTGCACATGAAAAACATGCGCAGAAAGGGCATGAATACACCACAACGGTACTCAATAAGTGCCAAGCCAAACCTCGGTTGGGTAGTGACGAGGAAGGTCAGGGACCTACTGAGATAAATATATATATATAATGTAATGACAGGGCAATAAGCAGTAAAACTGAGAATCGATAATAAAGATCTACACAATATATTAATAGTGCAATAATGGAAACAGAGATAATAAAAACAACTACAAGGGAATACCCCTCCCAGCAAGATAAATAATCGGGATCTCTTGGTATCCTCAATATACACTCTAGGGATCTCTCGGTATCCCGAGGATCTCTTGGTATCCTCAATACATATGCTAGGGATCTCTTGGTATCCTTAATACACGTGCCAGGGATCTCTTGGTATCCCGCACCTCAATCCAGACCATAATTACGCACAGGGGATCTCCCGGGATGCCATCCCATAGTCCCAATTTAAAACACACAACAACAGCTAAAGGACATCAAAATAAATGCTAAGTCCGTAATGAGTAAACATTAAATTCTAGCCTAACATGCTTCACGTAATGCAATTAAGGCAGTTTAAGCAAATAAGCAATTAATTCAACTAATCATACTCCTCTAAACTAACACAGGCTATATTTGCATATAGAATAAAACAAGTAAGAAAAGAACTCAGTTTAAGTACTTAAAGTAAAACCGGATTTTCAACAATTAGCTCAAGTACGCGCTCGTCACCTCACGTACAAGGCATTCAATTACCAAAAATCATATCCTAAGCGGAGAGGGTCTCCCACACAAGGTTAGACAAGCCACTTACCTCGAACCGGCTCCAAAATCAACTCGAAACCACACGTTTGCCACGAGTATCCGACTCCAAATGGCCCAAATCTATTCAATTCAATTACATATCGTAAATAACATCTCAAAGAACTGATTCTACGATTTAATTCAAAGCTAAGACGCGAAATTAGGTAAAATGACCAAAACGCCCCTCAGACCAACGTCTCGAAATCGGATGAAATTAACATATTCAGAACCCATGTACTCTCACGAGTCTAATCATGTAAAAATCTCTCAAATCGGAGGTCAAACACCCACTCAAAACTCAATAATTTGGTCTAGGAAGTTTTACCAATTTTTCATTCAAAATCCGAAATTAAAGGAAGAATTCATAATTAGATTAGTGGGTTATAAGCAAAAAGGAGTATAGAATCGTTACCCAATCGTTGTCCCTGAAAAAACCTCGAAATCTCCCTCATGTCCGAGCTCCCCAGCTTGTGTTTTGATAAAAATGTCTAACCCTCGGTTTTTGAAAGTTTGTAACTGCCTAGATATTTTGTTCAATGCGATCGCGGGAAGGCGTATGCGATCGCGAAGGGTAAAACTTTTAAGGCTCCAGAATAGCCTATGCGAACGCATCCTAGGGCCTGCGATCGCAGAAGAGAAAGAAACAGACATACGTGATCGTGAACAGGGCCACGCGATCGCGAAGAGGAAAATGTAAGGAATTTACCAGCTCCAGATTTCCACTATGCGAACGCGTAAAATCAATTGCGAACGCGAAGAAGGAGAAAGGCTGACTTCTGCGATCGCGAACAAGTGAATGCGATCGCGTAGAACAAAAACCACCCCCTCCAGAATTGATCTATGCGAACGCGGAGGGAGGGATGCGATCGCGAAGAAGAAAAAGTCTGCAATAGCTGAAACAAAATTCTGCAGTTTTCTAACAACTCAAAATGTCCCATTGAGCATCCGAAACACACCCGAGGCCCCCGGGACCTCAAACAAACCTACGGACATATCCCATAACATCATTCAAACTTGTACCAATCCTTAAACCACCTACAACAACGTCGGAAACTTGAATTAATCAAGGATTTAAGCCTAAGAACTTCAAATTCCCTCAAAATATGCTTTCGATCAAAAACCTAACCAAAACACGTCCGAATTACCTGAAATTTTTCACACACATCCCAAATGACATGATGGAACTACTGCAACTTCTGGAATTCCATTCCGACCCTCGGATAAAAATCTCACTATCGGACAGGAAACTTCAAAAATGCAAACTTCGATTTTTCAAGCCTGAATTAGTTACGGACCTCCAAAACATATTACGAACACGCTCCCAACCCCGAAATCACCTAATGGAGCTAATGGAACAATCGGATTTCCATTCCGAGGCCGTCTTCACACTGTTCCAACTATCGTCAGTTTTCCAACACTTAAGCTCTCATTTAGGGACTAAGTGTCCCAATACTATCCGAAACTCAAGACAACATCCCGGCAAATCAAAATAGCAGAAATAAACTTGGGGAAAGCAGTTAATAGGGGATAGGCGCATAAATTCCAAAAACGACTGGCCGGGTCGTTACATCCTCCCACACTTAAACGTTCGTTCGTCCTCGAACGAGCACAAAGACATACCTGGAGTAGTGAAAAGATGAGGGTACTAGCTGCACATATCCTGCTCGGTCTTCCAGGTCACCTCCTCGACCGGCTGACCCCGCCACTGAACCTTCACGGATGCAATGTTCTTTGACCTCAGCTTCCTGACCTGCCTGTCCAATATTGCCACTGGCTCCTCAGCATAAGATAGATCCTTCTCCTACTGGACTGAGCTGAAATCCAACACGTGCGACGGATCAGCGTGATACCTCCGGAGCATCGAGACATAAAATACCGGATGAACCCCTGCTAGGTTGGGAGGTAAGGCAAGCTCATAGGCAACCTCCCCAACTCGCCTCAATATCTCAAAAGGGCCAATAAACTTCGGACTCAACTTCCCTTTCTTCCCAAATCTCAGAACGCCTTTCATAGGCGAAACCCGAAGCAGAATCCGCTCTCCAACCATGTAGGAAAGAAACATCACGAATCTTCCAATCCGCGTAACTCTTCTGTCTGGACTGGGCTGTACGGAGTCTATCCTGCATCACCTCGACTCTCTCCAAAGCATCCTGAACCAAGTCTGTGCCAAGTAATCTGGCCTCACCCAGCTCGAAGCAACCCACCGGAGATCTACATTGCCTACCATATAAGGCCTCGTACGGTGCCATCTGAATGCTGGACTGATATCTGTTGTTGTAGGCAAACTCCGCTAATGGCAAGAACTGATCCCAAGAACCTCCAAGCTCAATCACACACGCACGGAGCATATCCTTAAGAATCTGAATAGTGCGCTCGGACTGCCCGTCCGTCTGAGGGTGAAATGCTGTGCTCAACTCCACCCGAGCACCTAACTCTTGCTGTACGGCTCTCCAAAACCGCGATGTGAACTAGCTACCTCTGTCTGAAATAATGGAAACTGGAATACCATGCAGACGGACAATCTCTCGGATATAAATCTCCGCCAACCGCTCCGAGGAATAGGTAGTACACACAGGGATAAAATGCACGGACTTGGTCAGCCGATCCACAATAACCCAAATGGCATCGAACTTCTTCAAAGTCCGTAGGAGTCCAGATACGAAGTCCATGGTGATCCGCTCCCACTTCCACTCCGGAATCTCTATCTGCTGAAGCAATCCACGTGGTCTCTAGTGCTCATACTTCACCTGCTGACAATTAAGGCACCGAGCTACAAACCTAAATATATCCTTCTTCATCCGCCTCCACTAGTAGTGCTGCCTCAAATCTTGATACATCTTTGCGGCACCCGGATGGACGGAATACCGCAAACTATGGGCCTCCTCTAGAATCAACTCCCGAAGCCCATCAACATTGGGTACACAAACTCGACCCTGCATCCTCAATACTCCGTCATCACCAATGGTCACATCTCGAGTATTGCCATGTAACACCTTCTCCTTGAGGACAAGCAAATGAGGGTCATCATACTGCCGCTCCCTGATATGATCAACCAAGGAAGACCGAGAGATCACACAAGCTAGAACCCGGCTGGGCTCCGAAAGATCCAATCTCACAAAAGCTGGCTAGGGCCTGAACATCCATCGCCATAGGCCTCTCTGCTGTTGGTAAATAAGCCAAACTCCCCAAACTCTCTGCCCGGCGGCTCAAAGCATCGGCCACCACATTGGCCTTGCCCGGGTGATACAAGATAGTGATGTCATAATCCTTTAGCAACTTTAGCCATCTTCTCTGATGCAAATTAAGATCCTTCGCTTGGATAGACGCTGCAAACTCCGGTGATCAGTATATATCTCACAAGGCACACCGTACAAGTAATGACGCCAGATCTTCAAGGCATGAACAATGGCAGCTAACTCAAGATCATGGACAGGATAATTCTTCTCGTGTATCTTCAACTGTCTGGATGCGTAGGCAATCACCCTACCGTCCTGCATCAATACCGCTCCAAGGCCAACTCTCGAGGCATCACAATAGACAGTATAAGACCCCGAACCGGTAGGCAATATCAAAACTAGGGCTGTAGTCAGGGCTGTCTAGAGCTTCTGAAAGCTCGCCTCACACTCCTCTATCCACTGAAATGGAGCACCCTTCTGGGTCAATCTAGTCATAGGGGCTGCAATCGATGAAAACCCCTCCACAAAATGACGGTAGTAGCCCGCCAAGCCAAGGAAACTGTGAATCTCTGTATCCGAGGATGGTCTATGCCAACTTTGCACTGCCTCTACCTTCTTCGGATCCACCCGAATGCCCTCACTCGATACCACGTGACCCAAGAATGCCACGGAATCCAACCAAAACTCACATTTTGAAAACTTGGCATATAATCTCTTTTCCCTCAGAGTCTGAAGCACTGTCCTCAGGTGCTGCTCGTGATCTTCCCGACTCTGAGAATATACCAGAATATCATCAATAAAGACAATGACAAAAGAGTCAAGATACGGCCGGAATACACTGTGCATCAGATGCATGAAGGCTGTTGGGGCATTGGTCAGCCTAAAAGACATAACAAGGAACTCGTAATGACCATACCGAGTCCTGAAGGCAGTCATCGGGATATCTGGCTCCCGAATCTTCAACTGATGGTAACGTGAGCGCAAATCAATCTTAGAAAACACATGTGCGCCCTATAGCTGGTCAAACAGATCATCAATACGAGGCAAAGGATAACGGTTCTTCACTGTAACCTTTTTCAACTGGAGGTAATCAATACACATGCGCATAGAACCATCCTTCTTCTTCACGAATAACACAGGAGCACCCCAAGGCGATTCGCTGGGCCGAATAAAACCGTTATCCAGTAATTCCCGCAATTGCTCCTTCAACTCCTTCAACTCAGGAGGAGACATACGGTACGGAGGGATAGAAATGGGCTGAGTGCCCAGTAACAGATCAATGCGAAAATCAATGTCCCTATCGGGTGGCATGCCCGGAAGATCAGCTGGAAACACATCGGGGAAATCCCGTACTACTGGGACTGAATCAATAGAAGGAGTATCCATACTGGTATCTATTACATAAGCTAAGTACGCATCACAACCTTTCTCAATCATATGCTGAGCCTTAAGGAAAGAGAATAACTCTACTGGGAGTGTGACCTAAGGCACCCCTCCGCTCAATGCGCGGTACAGCTGGCATGGCCAGCGTCACGGTTTTGGCGTGAATATCAAGAATAGCATAATGGGGCGACAACCAGTCCATGCCCAAAATAATATCAAAATCAACCATGCTGAGTAATAATAAGTCAGCCCTGGTCTCAAAACCACCAAGAATAACCAAACATGACCAGTAAACATGGTCCACAACAAGATAATCTCCCATATGAGTAGAAACATAAACTGGGGAACTCAAAGAATCCCGAGGTACCCCCACATACGGAGCAAAGTAAGAAGACACATAAGAGTAAGTGGAGCCTGGATCCAATAGAACCGATGCATCTCCGTGACAAACCAAGATAGTACCTGTGATGACAGAATCGGAGGCGGCAGCCTCAGTACGGCCTGGAAGAGCATAATATCTGGCCTGGCCTCCCCCTCGAGGGCGACCTTTACCTCCCCGACCTCCACCTTTGGCTGGCTGGGCTGGTGAAGTAGCAGCTGGCGCTGGAACCATAGCCTGAGAGCTCTGCGGGGTGCGCTGTAGCTGAGGGGTCTGTGGGGGTGCAGCCCTCCCAAGTCTGGGGCAATCCCTCACCACATGGCGTGTGTCACCACACTCAAAACAAGCTCTGGGAGGACGTGGCGGCTGTGACTGGCTCGGGCCAGGTCTGCTGGACTGTCCACTGGAAGCACCCCGTGCAGGAGGCGTACTAGAGACTGGAGGTGCAAAATAAGGCTCCTGAGGCCTAGGTAAAGCTGGAATATCACTGGCTGTTGGAAGAGCTGAATGAACGGGGCGACCCATATGACCCCTACCATGACGACCTGCAGCTGGGGCACGGGCACCAGAAAAATGGCCCGACTCTCGAGACCTCTTGGCCTCCCTCTCCTCCCTGTCCCTAGAATGCATACCCTCAATCCTCCTAGCAATGCTCACTGCCTGCTGATAAGACACATCCATCTCTAACTCACGAGCCATGCTAGATCTGATGCTGGGAATAATCCCCTCAATGAACCGGTGAACCTTCTTGGGGACTGAAGAAACCAAAGCTGGGGCATGTCTAGCCAAGTCAATGTAGCAGACAGCATACTCCGAGACAGTCATGGTACCCTAGCGCAAACGCTCAAACTCCGCGCGCCAAGCATCCCTAAGACTCTGGGGAACATACTCCCTCGTGAACATATCTAAAAACTGAGCCCAAGTCAGGGAAGCTG
This sequence comes from Nicotiana attenuata, assembly GCF_001879085.1. NCBI lineage: Eukaryota > Viridiplantae > Streptophyta > Magnoliopsida > Solanales > Solanaceae > Nicotiana > Nicotiana attenuata. The sequence continues at coordinate 16,629 of NW_017672654.1, forward strand.
CCTCATCCGGACTATCTAACTCATAAGCACACCACCACTGATAGACGGCTCCTCGAAGCTGAAAAGTAGTGAAGGAAACCCGCTCGATCCTGATATGCCCATAGTGCGGAGAATACGGTAGCACTCCTCCAAAAATCCCAAGGCATCCTCTGATGCTAACCCACTAAACATCGGAGGATCATATTTCTTGAACTTCTCAAGTCTCCGCTGCTCATCTCTGAACCCGCTGCCCTATCCTTGGGCTGAACTGGTACTGCAAGCGGCGCAGGTATAACCTCTGGGGCCTGCTCAACATGCACTCGCTGCTCAGGAGTGCGGGCGGCGGGAGTCCGTACTCCTCCCCCGGCTTGGGATGTGGCTGCAGCAAGGGGAAGCAACCCTGCCTGAGCCAAAGTGGTGTACATACTCAGAAACTGTGCCAAAGTCTCTCGGAGTGCTGGAGTAGTAGTGACAGACGTATCGGGTGTCTGGACTCCAGCTGGTACTGCTGGTGGTACCTCGGCGGCAGCTCGCGCGGGTGCTCTGGCTGCACTACGAGCGCATCCTCGGCCTCTAACCCGGCCCCGGCCTCTGACGGCTGCAGTAGGGGGCGCGGGTGCCTGATCCTCTCGGGTAGTGCGTGTCCTCCCCATCTGTGAGAGATAGAAAGACAGAAGTTTAGTTGTGATATCAAGAATCTCGTACGACAAGGAAATCAAATGAAGTGGAATTTTCCTAACAGTTACATAGCCTCCCGTAGATAAGTACAGACGTCTACGTACAGATCAGCGAGACTCTAATAAACTAGCCTGTGTTCCGTGACTCCTATGAACCTAGAGCTCTAGTACCAACTTGTCACGACCCCAATTCACCCACCGTGAACATGTCATGATGGCGCCTAGTCTCTACAACTAGGAAAGCCTAACAATGCGAAAACATAACTAACTTGCGGAATAATAATCAAAACTAAACAATTTAAAGGAGAAACAATATATAAAATGCCGCTCGGCATATACAACTCCACATCACAGCATCCTACATTACTATCCCAAAACCCGGAAACTCACGGGAACACAAGCTAAGAGGAATTCAGTAAAGTGCTCTAATCTCCAGAAACGTCTACATCAATAGTACGATAGAAGGGATAACACTACAGATAGAGTAAAGAAGGAGACTCTTCGATCTGCGGACGCGGCAGATGTACCTCGAAGTCTCCGAAATGCTCCCTGCCTCAAGGGTGATAAGTCTGTGCAGCAATACCTGGATCTACACATGAAAAACATGCGCAGAAAGGGCATGAGTACACCACAGCGGTACTCAGTAAGTGCCAAGCCTAACCTCGATTGTGTAGTGACGAGGAAGGTCAGGGCCCTACTGAGATAAATATATATATAATGTAATGACACGGCAATAAGCAGTAAAACTGAGAATCGATAACAAAGATCTACACAGTATATTAATAGTGCAATAATGGAAATAGAGATAAAAAACAACTACAAGGGAATACCCCTCCCAGCAAGATAAATAATTGGGATCTCTTGGTATCCTCAATATACACTCTAGGGATCTCTTGGTATCACGAGGATCTCTTCGTATCCTCAATACATATGCCAGGGATCTCTTGGTATCCCGAGGATCTTTTGGTATCCTCAATGCACGTGCCAGGGATCTCTTGGTATCCCGCACCTCAATCCAGACCGTAATTACGCACAGGGGATCTCCCGGGATGCCGTCCCGTAGTCTCAATTTAAAACACACAACAACAGCTCAAGGACATCAAAATAAATACTAATTCCGTAATGAGTAAATAGTAAAATCTAGCCTAACATGCTTCACGTAATGCAATTAAGGCAGTTTAAGCAATAAGCAATTAATTCAACTAATCATACTCCTCTAAACTAACACAGGCTATATTTGCATGTAGAATAAAACAAGTAAGAAAAGAACTCAGTTTAAGTAATTAAAGTAAAACCGGATTTTCAACAATTAGCTCAAGTACGCGCTCGTCACCTCACGTACAAGGCATTCAATTACCAAATATCGTATCCTAAGGGGAGAGGGTCCCCCGCAAAAGGTTAGACAAGCCAATTACCTCGAACCAGCTCCAAAATCAACTCGAAACCACACGTTTGCCACAAGTATCCGACTCCAAATGGCCCAAATATATTCAATTCAATTACATATCGTAAATAACATCTCAAGCAACTGATTCTACAATTTAATTCAAAGCTAAGACGCGAAATTAGGTAAAATGACCAAAATGCCCCTCAGACCAACGTCTCGGAATCAGATGAAATTAACATATTCAGAACCCTCGTACTCTCACTAGTCTAACCATGTAAAAATCTCTCAAATCGGAGGTCAAACACCCACTCAAAACTCAATAATTTGGTCTTTGAAGTTTTACCAATTTTTCATTCAAAATCCAAAATTAAAGGAAGAATTCATGATTAGATTAGTAGGTTATAAACAAAAAGGAGTATAGAATCGTTACCCAATCGTTGTTCCTGAAAAACCCTCGAAATCTCCCTCAAATCTGAGCTCCCAAGCTTGTGTTTTGATAAAAATGGCGTACCGTCGGTTTTTGAAAGTTTATAACTGCCAAGATATTTTGTTCAACGCGATCGTGGGAAGGCGTATGCGATCGCGAAGGGTAAAACTTTTAAGGCTCCAGAATAGCCTATGCGAACGCATCCTAGGGCCTGCGATCGCAGAAGAGAAGGAAACAGACGTACGCGATCGCGAACGCGTAAAATCAATTGCGAATGCGTAAAATCAATTGCGAACGCGAAGAAGGAGAAAGGCTGACTTCTGCGATCGCGAACAAGTGAATACGATCACGTAGAACAAAAACCACCCCCTCCGGAATTGCTCTATGCGAACGCGGAGGGAGGGATGTGATCGCGAAGAAGAAAAAGTCTGCAACAGCTGAAACAAAATTCTGCAGTTTTCTAACAACTCAAAATGTCCCGTTGAGCATCCGAAACACACCCGAGGCACCCGGGACCTCAACCAAACCTACGGACATATCCCATAATATCATTCAAACTTGTACCAATCCTTAAACCACCTAAAACATCGTCGGAAACTCGAATTAATCAAGGATTTAAGCCTAAGAACTTCAAATTCCCTCAAAATACGCTTTCGATCAAAAACCTAACCAAATTCCCTAAAATTTTGCACACACATCCCGAATGACATGACGGAACTACTGCAACTTCCAAAATTCCATTTCGACCCTCGAATCAAAATCTCACTATCGGACCGAAAACTTCAAAAATTCAAACTTCGGCATTTCAAGCCTAAATTAGCTACGGCCCTCCAAAACACATTCCGAACACGCTCCCAACCCCAAAATTACCTAACGGAGCAAATGGAACCATCGAATTTCCATTCCGAGGCCGTCTTCACACTGTTCTGACTATGGTCAGTTTTCCAACACTTAAGCTCTCATTTAGGGACTGTGTCCAAAAACTCTCCGAAACTCAAGACCGAACATCCCGGCAAATCAAAATAGCAGAAATAAACTTAGGGAAAGCAGTTAATAGGGGATCGGGGCAAAATTCCAAAAACGACCGGCCGGATCGTTGCACTAACTTTCCAGTCGGCATGGGTTTTTGAAATATATACTTCAGAGGGTACATCCTAGATATGAGGTATGTGGTGTAGGCACAGACCTCAATTTCTGAGCTGTCCAGGTCAAAGCACAGCAACTGTGGTCCAGCAGAGAGTATGGTGCTTCGTAAGGCGTGAACTTCTTACTCAAGTAGTATATGGCTTGCTCCTTTCTCCCTGTTTCGTCATGTTGTCCCAGAACACACCCGAAGGCTCCATCCAATACAGATAGATAGAGTAGCAAAGGCCGTCCTGGTTCCGGCGGGACCAGAACTGGTTGTGTGGACAGGTACTCCTTGATTTCGTCAAAAGCTTTCTGACAATCCTGGGTCCAGCTTGTCTCGACATCTTTCCTCAGCATCTTGAAGATGGGTTCGCATATGCCTGTGGACTGTGCTATGAAGCGACTGATATATTTGACACGTCCTAGGAAGCTCATCACGTCCTTTTTGCTACTAGGTGGCGGTAATTCCTGAATAGCCTTGACTTTAGACGGATCCAGCTCGATCCCTCGACGACTGATAATGAATCCCAGTAACTTCCTGTGGGGACCCCGAATGCACACTTTGCGGGGTTCAGTTTCAAGTTGTACCTCCTTAGTCTATTGAAGAACTTTCTCAAGTCTGCTATGTGGTCTGCGGACCTCTTGGATTTGATAATGACATCGTCCACATACACCTCTATCTCCTTGTGTATCGTATCATGGAAGATGGTTATCATGGCTCTCATGTAGGTAGCCCCAGCATTCTTTAGACCAAATGGCATCATCTTGTAGCAGTATACCCCCCCATGGTGTAATAAAATCTATTTTCATCGCGTCTTCTTCGTCCATCCAGATCTGGTGATAACCCGCGAAGCAATATATGAAGGATTGGAGTTCATGCTTGGCGCAATTGTCGATCAGAATGTGTATGTTTGGCAGTGGAAAGTCGTCCTTGGGACTTGCTTTTTTTAAATCCCGATAGTCAACACATACTCTAACTTTCCCATCTTTCTTCGGTACTGGCACAATGTTAGCTAACCATGTTAGGTACTCAACCACCCTGAGAACTTTGGCTTTGATATGCTTGGTAACTTCCTCATTGATTTTCAGGCCCATGTCTAGTTTGAACTTTCTGAGTTTCCGCTTCACTGGCGGACACATGGGATTAGTAGGCAACTTGTGAGCCACTATGGACGCGCTTAAACTGGTCATGTCATCGTATGACCATGCGAATATGTCCTCATATTCTTTTAAGAAATGGATGTACTCTTCCTTCTCTGTTGGTGACAAGTGAATGCTGATGCGAGTCTCCTTGACGGTCTCGGCGTTCCCAAAGTTTACTGTTTCGATTTCATCCAGATTGGACTTAGGTTTATTCTCAAAGTTTTCCACCTCCCTGACAACTTCCTCAGGTATCTCATCTTCTTCAGCTGAATCACTATTCTCATGTTGCGTTGCCTCATTACATGTCACAGTCATCGGTTCATCAGGAAAAGTAATAATAACGCTGTAGAAAGAAAAAGTGTAGAAAATAGTAATAAATAATAAAGAGCAATGCATTTGATTAAAACTAAACAACATCCAGACAAGTACGGCTCGTGAATCGAGCATTTATTTTGAAATAAGGCTTTAAAACAAAGTTACTGAAAGTCTTATATGCCTAGAATGGTTATAAAAAATAAAATCTGCCAAGCTACACAGGGACTCGGCGGGCCCGGGATGGTGTGGCGGTCCAGTTCCTGAGAACAGCTCATTTTTCCACAGTCTGAATAGTGAGGCCTTCTTCCTCCTCCTCCTCAGTTATGGCACTGCAGTCCATGTCTTCATCCTCCAAGAATAGATTCTTCAGCCCTGCTAATGCCTCCTCTTCTGCAGTTCCCCATATTGTATCAGCTTGGTGAAAAGCTTGATCCAGATGTGGCACTGGTTGCTCGAGAGGGTAATACGGCCTGCACCATGGAGGCGACCAATCATTGTATTCTTGCCATGTGTACGATATCCGAGCCCAAAGGTAGTACCATGACCCTTCAGCCGTATCGGTTTAGTGATACCCTGGAGATTCTTCCCCAGCCCTTTGCCGAGCTCATACCCAGATCATGCCAGTATGCTCTCTATTTTATTGCTCCACTATTTATCTTTCTCGACGGCATTGACACGTTCAATGTGATGATAGGTTTCCCCTCCTAGCCTTCTTCTGTTTTCGATAACCGGGATGGTTTGGCTGGTGTAGATGGGGTTACTCCCGTCCCCGTGAATGATCACCTCCTGATGGTTCCATTCAAACTTTACTGCCTGATGCAAGGTTGATGCCACAGCCCCAGCGGCGTATATCCATGGTCGTCCTAACAGCAAATTGTAGGATGCAGATATGTCCAGCACCTGAAACTCGACATCGAACCACGTAGGCCCCATTGGTAGACAGAGATTAATTTTTCCGATGGTAGCTCTTTGAGACCCATCAAAAGCCTTCACGTTCATAGTCCCTTCCCGTATCTCATATAGGCCTTTGCCCAACCTCTTCAGTGTTGTTAATGGGCAAATATTGAGACTGGATCCTCCATCAATCAGGACCTTGGTAATGAAGTAGTCTTCGCATCGCATTGTGATGTGCAGTGCCCTGTTGTGATTCAAACCCTCAGGCGGCAACTCATCCTCGTGGAAAGTGATTTTGTTACTTTCCAACACCTGTCCTACCATGTTAGCCATTTCCCCGCTTGTGATATTATTGGGCATATAAGCTTCGCTCAACACTTTCATTAAAGCATTCTTGTGCGCCTCTGAATTTGGCAACGGTGACAGGATGGATATCTGAGCCGGGGTTTTGTTCAAATGATCAATGACGGAATACTACTTTGCTTGTACTTTCTCCAAAGGTCATCTGGCCCTGTTTCAATGACAGGATGCTTGGCAGTGGCATCCTTACTGGGTCCTCCTAGGTGTTCAGGTGTATAGATTCTTCCAGTCCTAGTCATTCCTTCCGCGGCATCGGATTCCTCTACCTTCGCCTTCCCTTTTCGCCGGGCTTCGGCAACGTAATCCCAAGTACTGCTTTTGAATGGAAATGAGGTGTTGTCGATACTGTCACTGTGAAAGGTGTGACCACTTCTACTGCAAACGGAGCGGGGGTGGCTGTAGTTGGAGCCACTTCTACCTCAAATGGAACTGGTGCAGCTACCTCAACCTCGATTGGTGACTGAGTCTGTACTACAATAAGAGTAAGTGAGACCGAGGGTTTAAAGTCATCGCCCTCCCGAATAAGCCCAATCGACCCCTCAGGGTCCCACTCTTGTTCGTCTGTATCACAAGTACACCACCACTTCTATGATCAGGGAGAGGGTTGTTGTGGATATTGGGTGCGACTTCTTTCCCCTGTATGACCTTGTTGTCAATTAGCATTTGGATCTTATCTTTTAATGTTCGGCACTCTTCAGTGATGTGCCCCTTCATACCAGATGGTACACACAAGTTTTGTTTGGATTGACCCATTGGGATGGATTTTCTAATGCCACAGCGGGAACAGGAGTGACGTAACCCGCGACTTTCAACCTCTCATACAACTGGTCGATCGGTTCGGCAATGGCGATGTATTGTCTGGGTGGCTTGCGGTCGAAATTGGGTCTTGGTCTTGGATAATTTTGGCGAGTCGATGGCGACTGGAAATGAGACGGTTTGGAGTTGTTGGTGTGATGGACAGTGGCTGGTTGGGAATATCTGGGAGATGAGGGTTGATATGTAGGCGGTGGTGCTTTGTGTGTGGGTGGAGGTGTTTGATATGTGGGTGGAGGTGTTTGATAAGTAAGTGGAGATTTCGGGCCCTGAGCCACCATTACTGCCCCAACGCCTCTCTTCTTCGATATGTTGCCCGGTTGCAATGCCTTATTTGTAGCCTGTAATGCCTCAAAGTTTGTTACCATCCCTCTTTTGATGCCTTCCTCGATTCTTTCCCCAAGTTTGATGATATTAGAGAATTTATGATTCTCAATAACCATCAGTCCTTCGTAATACTGCGGATCCTATGCTCTAACGAAGAACTTGTTCATCTGTTCCTCGTCCAAAGATGGTCTGACCTTGGCCGCTTCCGACCTCCAACGGGTAGCATACTCGCGGAAAGTCTCGGTGGGTTTCTTCTTGAGATTCTGGATGTAGAAAACATCTGGTGCATTTTCTGTGTTGAACCTGAACCGACCCATGAAATCAGACGCCATACTCACCCAATTGGACCATTTCTTGGGATCCTGGCTGATGTACCAGGACAAAGCATCTCCAGTAAGACTTCTCATAAAGAGTTTCATCCGGATCTTTTCGTCTTTTCTAACCCCAACAAGCTTGTCATAATAGGTCCTCAAATGAACCCTGGGATCACCTGTACCGTCGAACATCTCAAACTCGAAGGTTTGTACCCCTCTGGCAGTTCTACATCTGGCTGTATGCATAGGTCTTCATAGTTCAACCCTTCTATTCCTTTTCCGTCTTCGACACCCTGAACTCGACCCGTCAACTTCTTGCATTCTTCGGCCATATTTATAATGAGCAGGTCCTTCTCGGAGGATTTCGGTGTATAGGAGATTGGTTGGATAGAGTGAGGTACGGTTTCCACGTATATGGGGTTGCTTTGATGGGTTCCAGGGACTTGGGTGTAATGATGGTCATTGGTTGAGTTTTGAGGATCAGGAATGGGTTGTGGTGTGTTTTGCGCAGTGTGGTAAGTGGTGGTTGGTGGGTACTAAATTGGTTGATGGTGATGTTGTGGCGAAGTTGGTATTGGTAAGGTATTAAGATTTTGGGGCGGGGTTGAGTATTGAGGCGGTGCAGGAGGGTTCTGTGGATGTTGATTTTGTGGGTTTTGGGGAGGTGCTGGGTTCTTAGTGTTTTGTTGGTTGATGTCAGGGACATTCAGGGTGAGTAACAAGTTTGCCAAGTTGCGAACCTGCTCAAGCTCTCCCTGTAGCTCCAGTAGCTTTTGTTCCAATCTCAAGACTAGATCATTTGGTGCCGGAGTACTTCGGCCATCTGAAGTTTCTGCGTTCTCAACATTCTCCTTTCGGATACCACTTAAGTCGTCCATTTTTGCTTTTCCTTTGCCTTTTGTATTGCTTGGAGGAGGAGGAGGGGGTGGAGGGCCTCTAGATCTGGTGTGATATGCTGATGATGCCAGTATGAGCGAACCAACCTTATGGGATGGGAATAAAGAATAAAGTAAAATAAAAGGTAGACAAGTCGGTGAGGATTCTGAAATGTTTGCAGTATTTAAACACATATTGTAGGAATACAAATTCGTATCGTAATTTGGGAGCCTCGTTGTGCCCGAGGTAGGTCTAGCGACAAATAGGTTTGGAGAACTTTAGATGCCAGTAAATGCCTTATTTTACAATATGAAAATAGACGAATCCCAAAATGACACTAAGATAATAGAAAAGTAAGTCACTATTGGCACTTGGCCTTATTACATTTAGGAAAGCAAATAAATCTAGACTACTTGGTCCCAGAAGGACCTTCCCCAGATTCGATCTTCTTGACTCCATCATACAGGTTCCCCAGCTCGCGCAGACCCAACCGCAGGTAGGCTCTGGCCAGATGTCCCCCCTCACTTCCTTCAGCATTCTGGCAATCCTCAATCCTCTTTATGACGTTTCCCTCCAGCTCCACTAATCCTCGCTCCAGATATTCCAACTTTCTGTTGGAAGTGACGGCCATTTCTTTCCATTCATCGATCAATCTCGTATTTCTCTTGTGTATTTCCCGGTGCTCATTCACACAGTCATGGACCCTCTTGCGCAGCCTGTTGTATTTTACTTGAGCTTCAGCTTCTTCGTCCATGATTCTATTCCCTCGACCGGCTCCTGGCCTCACCATCCCTCAAATTGTCCTCTAACCATGCTGGGTAGAGAGGTTCACACCTCGCATGATACCTGTCTGGCTCAATGGTGTTCTTTCCACAATGATCTTGCAGTGCCACATGTGCTGAGCTTGGCACTTGTAAGGGACATCGTCATCCTGAAAGTCTGCTCTGAAATGGCTCATCTTGGTGATCCTGGGTACAACCTGTTTCCTGCCTGCTTGCCTCATAACTCGGATGGGGACATAAGGGTATATTCCTCTCAACCCAATCAGCACCAAGTGTGGAGCATCCCCGGATCTGATGATAAATTTGTCTGTTGGGAACCACTAAACCATCCGCTGTACCTGTCCCTCGGTCAGATTGTCGAAGAACTCTACCCACTCTTTGGCACTTTCCGGCTGAGCAAACCTGTCCGGAATGTAAGTCATCCTCTTGGGGTGATGGAAGGCAATATGGTCGTTCCAAGCCCTTCGCGGAAATTCTTGGCAATAGTGACCGTTTTTGAAGATGTTCTAATAACCACAACTGCAGCAATAGGTTACAACCTTCGAAATGCTTGATCCACCTTTGACAGCGCTCCGAAGCCCTGTAGATGTCGGCTATGATCATGGGGACTATAGTGTATGTTTGTCCGTTGATCCCTTCCATCAAAGTCTTGGCGACCATGGCCAACCTAGTATGGATTCTTTCCCTTTTCATTGGGAATACTATTAGGCCCAAGTAGCACACTATAAACACGAACACTCTACGGTGGATGTGGCCCAGAGAAGTGATAGAAAGCTCATCATGGAAGGTATGGTAGGACTTGCTATGGTCATATCTCTCATACATATATTCGAAGGGTATGTAGGATTCCTTCAGGCATCCCAAGTCAGCATTTTTCTTTAGCCCCATCACCTTTAAAAACCCTTTACCAGTATGATTCTCCAGCACCAATAACCTAGGGCTATCCCAAACTAATCCCGCAAGTCCCCCAATTTCTTTTAGGAGTGGTGTCATTTCTATGTCGCCGAAACGGAACACGACCCTTTCACTATCCCAGAGCAAAGTGGCAGCCTCGATCAACCTATTGTTTGGCTGAATGTCTAGTAGAGAAGGTAAATTGCCCAAGTGCTTTCTTACATGTTTCTTGTCACTTGAGGAAAGGTCTTCCCACCAATCTAGTAGCAATGGTGGAATGTTACTAACCATACCAAATCTGGGGACCTCGTGCTCATTTTCTGCAAAACAAAAAGGTTAGACCCTTCTCCCCCACCAGACTCGACTATTTGTACATTCATGATTAGAATATTGGCATTTAGTTCACCAAATTAATGCATAGAACGTGGTTGTGTCCGTTGGGATTATGGAAACCCCGGTGGACTTTTGGATAAGGCTCGTCTTAAAGGATTATTATATGGACAACATATTAATCCGACTAGGTTTGACCATGATGCATGCACAATTACGATCAGAGTAAGGTTACTATGGGGGTCTAGACTGGTACGCTCAAGCGGACAACTTGAGGGGGAAAGGCACGGAACCGTCGACTGCACCGCTGATCGACTAGTTTTACCGCAAATAAGCCTTTCCGAATTTAAGAGTAATAAATTGGAAGAGCGCAACCACTGATCAAGTGTTGCTATAGGATTTGATACGCACGAGTGGAATATGATGGGGAGCATGATTTATGCGATAATAAATAGCATGTTATCATGTATTTGCACGTAGGAAAAATAATAAATACAGTATTTAAATAATTGAAAGGCAGTTATGGAAAAAGAAAACAAAGAGACAAGTCAGTTTCTGGAAAAGAAATCATAAATGCTTGAAAATAGACAGTTAAATTCAAATAAGGGAAAGGGTATGGGATAAGGCATGCTTGGACTAATTCAAAAAGTAAGTTCGTTATGGTAAGAGCCTAAATATCCCCAGCAGAGTCGCCATGCTGTCGCGCCCCATTTTTCCCTTCGTGGAGAGTCCGGGTTTTGACATTCATCGGGAACAACTCGTTTCCTTTTGGGAATTGGGTATTTGAAGAGTCACCACCTAACTGATTACGGTGCGTTAGGGCACCTAGAGCGATTAACTTTTGGACTGGTTTGCATTACTAGAGATTTAGGGTAAGGGCTCGAAATAACCTTGAGGGGAAGGTGTTAGGCACCCCACGCGGTCCACAACGGTGGGTCCCGGCCGAACTTAAACTATGTGAATTAGTCATTTTAACAAATAAACAGTTTTAACACGTACTTGCAAGTAAAGGCATGTTTTGACATTCTAGGTGCATGTATGATTCAAATAATGAAAATAAGGGAAAAGGTTTGAACAATTTGCACATACGTAAAGAAAAGTAAATTCATTTAAACAACGTGAGTTGGGAAAGAGGGGTCCTAGGTTGGTTAGCCTACAGGATCATACCCACAAAATACCCGGTAATCACTCCTTAATGAGGGGCTACACGTGACATTAGCGTGTACTCGTCATATCCTTACTACCCAATTCCCTACCCTTGGTCATAGCTTAAAGCGTTCTATCAACCTTGAAAGATATCCTATGCGTGCACTACCCGTCCCTTCCTTGTGGCCCTGGAGATATTTAGGACCTCTAATTTAGGTAGTTCTAGACCATCCTAAGGTACTTAAAGGAGAAAAATATAGTCGTCAACCAAAACCAAGTAGGACTGCATTAAAGAGGGAACAATCAAAGGCTCACATCTTTACCTCCACAAACAGAACAAGTAAGTGCATGTCTCAAACGACAGTTTCAAGTATTTAAGAGAAAACCTTAGAACATGATATCTAGGTGAGCAGAGAGTATACAGTATTGAATTAGGACCAAAGTGTCAAAGACCTATTCAGCTTGCCAACTGGTTTTAGACCTGTTGAATATGAGCAGTCACAGATAACGGAACATAGTTTTACAGTTGCAGGATTTTTAATCGCTCTATAGGCTTGCCTAGACGTAGAACAGTGATGTCCTATGAGCATGATATCTATTATTGATTAGGAATGCAGAAAAGCAGTAAGCAAATTTAAACGGGCCATATCCTATAGGCATGCTCTCTAGTAGTATTAATTAAGGCAGCATTGAAAATTTATTAAAGAAACGGACAAAATTAGTTAATTAAGTTGATTAGAATCTATAAACATGAGTTAAACCGATTTTTTTTATCTAACTAAACTAGTTTTAGGTCCTATAGGCATGATTTCTAATTAAACATAAGGTGAAACAAGCAGAATTTATTTGACCAAAGTGAAATCCCTATAGGCATGATTTCTATTAACGTCGATTTTAACTCCTATAGGCATAGTATCTAATTATTAAAAGCTGAATTAGATCCTATAGGCATGGCTTCTAATTGTTTGGAAGTAAAGCAAACAGAACTTATTTAAACCGAAGCAGATCCTATAGGCATGTTATCTAACAAACACATTTGAATCGGCATGGACCCTATAGGCATGGTATCTACCCAACTTTACCCACAGTATATAAGTACCCTCCTTTTTTACTAGTCACCCCACTCTTTGTTTACAATAATTATTACAGACCAAGAATTGAATGAATTACATAAATAGAACAGAAATTAAGCTATAAGGAGCCTGAAGTAGGCCCAAAGTGATTTCCATGCCTCCAGTAGCCTCAAATGCCCAAAGTTCCATAGCCAATTTCATGTCTAGGTGTGTCAGAGTTCCCTAAGGACCTCAAGGATCCCGGGCAGTGCTCACACCTAGACCTTCCTAAAATAATAACTGATTTAGGTGTAGTGTGGAAGTGCCAGCCCTTGTCTCTAAGCAGTAAACATACCAGAGGGGCAGGACCTAGTATTCTAGGAGTAAGTGGAAGTGCATAATGGTTTGAAAGAGTTTAATAGACAGTATAAAGAAAGGTCTTAGGATTTAAAAGAATTTCGGAAAAACCAGTACTGATGTAGTGATAAAATAGTTTGAGGAAAGTGTAAAGAAACAATTAGCAATCAGAACACAAGTCATAGAACAAACAGTTTTAGGGAGTACTTTGGCAAACAGCTTTCACAAAAGGGAACAGGGGTTGGGAACACAGAGAGTACACCTCAATGGAGCACACAAACAACGGAATACATAGAGTTTTGAGGGGTTATATAGAGCTAGTAGGTTAGGTAGAATGCAGGTCATCCAGCCAAGATCACAGCAGAAACATGTTGAGGACAGATAAACATAGCTAGAGTCACTCTAAGGAGATTAGATAACTTAGCAGGAGTAAGGCAGAACAGGCAAGGACTTATGCTAGGCATATATTAACAAGTGAAGGCATGCTAATTACACAAAGGCAGAGTTTAGGAATTCTAGATAAAAAAAAGTTAGTCAAACATGCTTAGTTACATATGTAGATATGTGAAACAAGATAGCAAACAAGCAAGCATAGTGGAAACATGCTAATCACATATTTTAATAGGCAGTATTTGTCATGCTGGGTAAGCAGTAAACAGAAGCAAGGATGGACTCAGGCCATATGATTTAATGCAGTAAATAAACACATAGGTCTAGATTCTTAAAATTAATCAGAAGCATACCTAGTTAAAGAAAACACAAGATGTGAGAAAGGTATTGTGCAATTTCCAGCCTTGGCTTGCAGCCGGCTAGAATAATAGAGATCACAAGTGGCAAAGAGAGCAGAGAGAGCCTTTTTAGAGTGTGAAAGTGGTAGTTTTTGAACTATTGTTCGTCCAGAAGTGAGAATAGGTAAAGGAATATATATATTAGTCAAGAGTTAAACAAAATAAGGTAAGGGATCAATTATGTAGCAATTAGGGAAATTCACAGAATTAGTCACATGCGTAAAACTAGTAAGTCCTCCCCTTAATCAAGGGATAATCAATCAACGGTAAAAGCAGGACAGCTATTTAAGAAAGGGAATCAAGTAAGACTTGGGTATAGAGTAGGTAATTAGGGGTGAATGAACAGAAGTTCAATTAAGGAAACAATTGGCAAGAATCAACAAATAACATATAAGGAAAGAGAAAACTAATTAAGGCAAAAAGTTCAATCAAACCGAGTAGGGCAGTAAGAATCAAAGGTTTTGTTAAGGAAAAGAGTTCAAATCAAACCAAAATAAGAACTTCAGAATAGTCAAGGGTTTAATTAAAAGAGAAAATCACGTAAAGAGTCAGCAAATATCGCAGACAATTCAAATAGGCAAGAAAGCAATAGTCAGGATTCAACACATAGGTTTTAACGAAACAAATTGGTAAATCAAGAATTCAAAACAACCCTGATTTAAGGCGAAAAATATAGGTTTACAATGAATAGCCAGGATGAACATAGACATATAGAATCAGCAGAAAAGTTGAACCAAGAAACTTAGTAGAGGCATATTAGGATAAGAAAATCACAAGACATCTAATTGGCTAAAGAAAAATCACAGAATCAAAGCAAGGACAAAGTCAGTACACAAGTAACATAGAAACCAAACAAAAATGTCAAAAAATTAGGGCTTTTAGTATAAACGAGATAAGGTTAGAGCAAACCTCACGAAACCGGTTAAAACATATAAGAAACAGAAGATTAAACACTCAAAGTTATCAAATGTTTTGGAAAAAGAAATTTTCGGAAACCCTAGTTTAGAAAAACTAAAAAATCATTAGAAAATCAGAAAGTTCTTGCAAAAATCAGAAGGTTCTTGTAAAACTTATACCAAATATGTTCGATCTATCTCAGATCTTGCATAGATCTGAGAAGTTCAAAGGACCAAAATTAGGGTTTCGAGAAGAGCAACACAGAGGTGAAGAAGCAAGCTTAGAAACCCATAGATATAGGAAGATCTTACTCGGAGTCAAACCGGAACAACCTGAAACAGGTGAGAAAGGGCCATAGATGCAAGCAAACTAACCCTGGTCCCTTGAGGACCCTGGAGATGTTGATACCAGTAGAGGAGAGGCCCTTAGAGGCTTGGGGGTGGTGAGAAACCACCATGAAGGGTCATAGATGAGTGACGACGAGGTCCGATTAGGGTTTAGACTTGAGAGCATTTGAGAGAAGAGAGGATTAGGTGACGACAGGGGAGGTGAGGGAAATGAGAGGGTTTTGGGGGGGTCATTAGGCTTAATTTAGGTAAGGGTTAATCTGGACCGTTGATCAAAGTGATCAACGGCCAGGATTTGGCCGGGTATTGGGTCGGGCAGATGGGTATTGGGCTGGGTAGGTTTATGTTAAAATTGGGCTGGGTATTGGGTCAAATTAGGATCGGAGTTGATTAGAAAATGGGCAAGTATTTAAATGCCTAATTTAATGACTAAANCAAGGGATAATCAATCAACGGTAAAAGCAGGACAGATATTTAAGGAAGGGAATCAAGTAAGACTTGAGTATAGAGTAGGTAATTAGGGGTGAATGAATAGGATTTCAATTAAGGAAATAATTGGCAAGAATTAGCAAATAACAAATAAGGCAAGAGAAAACTAATTAAGGCAAGAAGTTCAATCAACCCGAGTAGGGTAGTAAGAATCAAAGGTTTTGTTAAGTAAAAGAGTTCAAATCAAACCAAAATAAGAACTTCAGAATAGTCAAGGGTTTAATTAAAAGAGAAAATCACGTAAAGAGTCATCAAATATCACAGACAGTTCAAATAGGCAAGAAAGGAATAGTCAGGATTCAACACATAGGTTTTAACAAAGCCAATTGGTAAATCCAAAATTCAAAACAACCCTGATTTAAGGAGAAAAATATAGTCCTACCATGAATAGCCAGAATGAACATTGACATACATAATCAGTAGAAAAGTTGAACCAAGAAACTTAGTAGAGGCATATTAGGATAAGAAAATCACAAGACATCTAATTGGCTAAAGAAAAATCACAGAACCAAAGCAAGGACAAGGTCAATACACAAGTAACTCAGAAACCAAACAAAAAAGTGTCGAAAAATTAGGGCTTTTAGTATAAACGAGTTAAGGTTAGAGAAAACCTCATGAAATCGGTTAAACATATAAGAAACAGAAGATTAAACACTCAAAATTATCAAATGTTTAGGAAAAAGAAATTTTCGGAAACCCTAGTTTAGAAAAAATGGAAAACCATTCGAAAATCAAAAGGTTCTTGCAAAAATCAGAAGGTTCTTGTAAAACTCATACGAAATATATTCGATCTATCTCAGATCTTGCACAGATCTGAGAAGTTCAAAGGACCAACATTAGGGTTTCAAGAAGAGCAACACAGAGGTGAAGAAGCAAGCTTAGAAACCCATAGATATAGGAATTTTAATGACTAAATAATTTATAAAAAATAATAAATGAGTACCAAAAAATATCTTTGTGCACTAAAATGATTTAAAATAGTTATTTAATATTTTAAAAATATAAAAGATCATTTTATGCATGAATAATGTAATTATACATTAGTATGGGCTATTATTGCAAAGATGTGCAATTTAGCTTGAAAAACGTAAATGTAATTATAAAAATATATTAAAAATATTTAAACAACATGTTGGCATAAATAATGAATTTAGATGGCAAAATCATCATAAAAGTAGTAGGGAGGATAATTATTGGATATTTATATAATAAAAAGAGGAGAAATAAATTAATTTGGAGCTTTTAAAGCTGTAGAAAAATTATAAAAAAAATACTTATGCATGCTTATAACTGCATATGTACTATTTTGAACGTATATATATATATATATATATATATATATATATATATATATATGTATTAAAATTATGTGAGGAAAAATTGGGTATCAACAGATACTTACCTCAATCCGGCCAATTCAATACTCAATTTAGCTTTTCCTTTACCGATTCATCAACGCTCGGCTCAATCTAGCCAAAAACGACTTGAATACGTCAAACAATGCAAGAGAAAACAATTTCAATTGACAAAACTATGGTTCTTATACAATTTGCAAAAAGTCAACTCCCCGGGCCCGCACCTCGGAACCCGACAAAATTTACAAAAACCGAACACCATTCCGCTACGATTTCACCCATATAAAAATTATCTAATTCCGATACCATTTGGTCATTCAAATCATCATTTTACATTTTTGAAAGATTTAACAATTTTTTCCAAATTCTCCTTTAGATTCTCATGAATTTGTTGTTAAATCTAAGATATAGTCAAAATTATAGTTGGAAATTGATTAGAGACACTTACCTAATGATTTGGAGAAGTTTGGTTCTTTGATAAATCGCCTATGGAGGTTTAGAGTTTGAGAAAATTGAGAAATGGGTGAAAATCTCGTCAAAAATCTCACTTAATAGGCCTCAGATGTCGCATTTGTGACCCAGGGTTCGCAATTGCTAACCCTCGCAATTTGCGAACAAGGCAGGCTGCCAGAAGTCGCATTTGCGACAAAAAGTTCGCATTTGCAAACAGGGCATCGCAATTGCGATGAAAAAGTTCGCATTTGCGACCACACCAGAAACCAGCAATTTTTCCGGACACGAAAATGAGCATAACTTCCTCATACGATGTTCAAATTCGATGATTCTTTTTCCTATGGCTCCGTAATTTCGATACAAATCTAATGTTTCACTAAAAACTGAATTTGGATCTCATTTTCTCAATATGGTATTATTTTTTCTTGAAGAAACGACAATGAAGCATCCAAAAACAAGCGCAATATAGCCTAAACCTACCCGAAACTCACCCAAGCCCTCGGGGCTCCAAACCATACATGCATGCAAGTCTAAAAATATCATACGGACTTGCTCGTGCGATCAAATCATCAAAATAACATCAAAACTATGAATTTAACCTCAAAACTCATGATTTTCTAACTTTCCAACTGGACGTCCAAATCACGTCAAATCAATTTCGATTCTCACCAAATTTCACAGATAGGACTTAAATATCATAACAAACTTGTACCAGGCTCCAGAACCAAAATATGGGCCTGATACCAACAAGTTCAAACATTAACTCAATTATTTATTTCCTTTAAAAACCAGCACAACAATTTTCTTCAAAAATTGTTTACCTCGGAATTCAATTCCGGGCACACGCCCATGTTCCATATTTTACCGCGGACCTCCCGAGTTTGTCGGAACACAGATCTGGGTTCGTTTACCAAAAATGTTGACCAAAGTCAACTAAAAACCAAATTTTAACTCTAGAAATTACTATATTTTTGCATATTTTCACATAAAAGCTTTCCGGTTTCATGCCCGGACTGCGCACGCAAGTCGATACACATAATATGAAGCTACTCGTGATCTCAAACTGCCGAACCGGACGAAATTGCTCAAAACAACCAGTCGGGTCGTTACAAGGCCGAAGGCCTGATTGATTTATGCCATGATTGGCTTGTTATAGCGCTTGGGCTGAAGGAGCCCCTCCGGAGTCTGCACACCCCCAGTGAGCGCAGGTACCTACTGAGTGCAAGTGCCGAGTGCTGAGTGCTGAGTGACTGGGACGCATGGGTGCTGGTGAGGTATGCACGAGGGGCTGTATACGGGTGGCTATGGATTTTGCCCGAGGGATTTTATATGAGTGATGTTTTGCCCGAGGAGCGGTTTACAATTCATCATTTTTTCTCCTTTGCATTGAGGTTTTGTTGAAAACTGATGAAAAATATCTTTAAATGATGTTTACCAGAACTGGGTTTAAACGAAGTGATTTGATTCAAACCTGATTTTAAAAGCCTGTTGTATTTTACTGAGCTTTCATGATATGAACTTTAAATGCTTTATTGCTCGTCACTACTGCTCAGCCTTTATTTACTGTTGTTACTTACTAAATTGGCGTACTCACGTTACTCCTTTCACCCTTTTGTGCAGATCAAGGCGTATCAGGACCCGGTAGCGGTTGTTGCCTATTCCAGCTGTAGATCTTCTCGGAGTTAGCAAGGTAGCTGCTGGCGATCACAACCCTATAATTTTCGAACAAATTATAGTAGATGCTCATGACTAGTGACACCCCGATGTCGAGCATCTTTCGTTATTTAGCATTTCTTTATGGAGTATTACTATTAAATAGCTTGAATTTATCTTTAAGATAAAATATCGTGTTGTTTTTGGGTAAAGAGTCGGCTTGCCTATACTTTGATAGGCACCAACACGACATGGTAGTTTGGGTCGTACATTCATAATGTCCAAACTAAAAAATTTAAGTAATATTAAATGGATTGCATAAAGAGTTGACATCGAGAAAAAAAAATACACCAACGATAATATATTTTTATATTATATTTAAATTATTTTCTTACTTAAATAATATTAATTTATTAATTTTTCATGTAATATTAAAAAATAATCAATTATTAAAAAAAATTAAGAAAGTTTTTAAGAATATAAATGTGTGAGAAAGAGAAATAATGATTGGTAAGAGTCAATACCACTAATAATTCTATAGACATAAAGAGCTAAAAGTGAAATGTCCAATCAATATTTTACTCTTTGAAAATAAAAGTTAATGTGGATAAATTATAATTAAGATTAAATATTCAAACAAGAGATGAACTAATATTAAGACCTGAATTAACATAGATTAAATTATTTTTTATGTTAAAATCAATAATTAAATCTTTTAATTAATTATTTAGCAAGAGAATCCAATTCAATTATTTTTTAAATTCATCACATGAGTAAAATTCTTATTCAAGTTAAAAAAAAATCTTATGGTACATATATTTATTCCATAAAAAGAGCGTTAGAACACAAAGTAAAAAGGCTAATATATTATTAAGAATCAAAATGCTATATTAGTGTCCGAGGAAGCACAATCAAAGCTAAATCCTAAACAAGAACAAGCTTTCAAGACTATATTTTAAAGAGTCGACTCTGCTATAACGGGATTATTCTTTGCAAATGCCTCCAACGAGTCGAAATAATATTCTTAAGTCATGCATTACTTGGAAATATCATATCAAGAGGCGTGACACTATTAGCAATAATAGCAAGTGGTGTACCAACAATGATTTATTGTGAGACCACCCACTTTAGATTTGATATACCTCTTCAAACAACTTAAATAAACATCACAAATATATCAAAGTAGAGCAATTGTGCTAAATTTATAAGAAAAGCAAAATTATTAATATGCGATGAAGCACTTATGACTAAGTGTCACATGGAGTCCTAGAGATATATTGGATATTAATGAATCGTTAGGTAAAAATTTAATGGATTAGGAGGTAATTTATGTCAAGTACTACCATTATGTCACGACCCAAATCCACTACGGGTCGCGATGGCGCCGGACACCGTTTTCAGGCAAGCCAACTAAATTATCAATTAAATCCTCTTTTAATACCTTTGAAAATCTAAGGGTTTTCCTTCCATTTTTCATATATAAAACAATCTCTGTTTCGATTCAAATTAAGAAAAACTATTAATACACATCTTTCGAAAAACCATCCCAGAACTCGGTGTCACAAGTGCATGAGCAACTACTAATAAGGAAAATAAAATACAATACCTGTCCGAAGTACAGTGGACAGGAAATAAATAAGTAAAGTACTGGAAAGGAACTACACTAGCTGCGGGTTGCCTCGAACAATGCAGCTCACCTAGTCCCCAAATCATCCGTGCTGCTATCAAATGTAAATTATACATGTGCAACAAAAATGCACAGAAGTGTAGTATGAGTACGTAATCAACGTGTACTCAGTGAGTATCCCGCCTAACCTCGAAGGGGTAGAGACGAGATGGTCAACCTGGACACTCACTAGCGGTCCAATAATAATAATAATACACTAATTGTGTGAGAAAAACATGACTTCATATAGCAAGTTCTAATTCACAAGCTGTAAAGCAAGTAAACACCCTTTAACAATTAACAAGGATTTTTCAAGAATTTACTTTTTATTATCTTATCAATCTATATCAGGCCACGAAGGGCAATTCCACGTTTAAAATTCTCAAGCGACAAATAATATGCGCAAATCACACCGAGGCGACGGCCCGATCCAACTGAAATGTAAACTGTGCACTGCCGAGGGTCGAACGGCAGGAACCATAGATGCATCTATTACCCCGCTCGCGAATCATCCATGCGACGCGGTCAACATAAAATAAACAATCACCCCGCTCGTGAATCATCCATGCGACGCAGGTACACATAATATACATGCTCAGGTAGCCAATTAGGATTTTATCGGGGAATAATTATCCGAATAAAATCAATTCTCCTTTAACAATTTTTATGAAATGAGGTTTAATTATTTTTGAAATTCATTTACTAATTTAATGTGATTTAAGCAATTCAAGCTATCGATGGATTCACAAATAATTCAAGTATAACATGCTTTGGGGTCCTAACTACCCGGACAATAGCATAATAGTAGCTACGCACGGACTCTCGTGACCTCGTGCGTACGTAGCCCCCACAATTAGGAGCACATAACCATTTAATTCACATATGGGGACATTTCCCCCTCACAAGGTTAGAAATGAGACTCACCTCGCTCCGAAGACTCATAACCCGCATTCTCCATTCTTCTGAAGGCTTGAACCGACGCACATTGCACCAAAACTAGCCAATTAACGATAAACTAATGAGAACATACTCAAATACTCGTTAACAATTCAAATTATACAAATTCCCCACTCCGCTTAGTGAAATGACCAAAATGCCCTTGGGCCCACGTGCCCGGAAATCCAAAATTTTTCGAAAAAGCTTACCCATGGCTTTACTAGCTCAAATATACAATTTACTCCTAATTCCATGCTCAAATTCGTGGCTAAATTCCAATTTATTAAATTTCTAGGTCTTCTTCCAAAACACCAATTTCCCCACTATTCTCATGCCTAATTCCATGATATAATATTGTATTTAACTTGGAAATGAGTAGGAGTAACTTACCTTAACATAGATGACGAAAATCCCCTCTTGAAGCTCCCCAAAAATAGCCCAAGCCTTGAAGATATGAGAGAAATGAGCTTAAACCCCGATTTAAAACATGCCTTCTGCCTCCAGGCATTTCCGCACCTGCGGACCCTAGGCCGCTTCTGCGGTTCCGCAGGTGCGGTCACCAAGCCGCTTCTGCGGTCTACCCTGGCCTCCCCAGCTTCCGCTTCTGCGCTTCCTTTTTTCGCAGGTGCGGTCCCGTATCTGCGGCTCCCTGACCGCATCTGCGGTTCCAGCACCCCTCACCAAAATCCGCATCTGCGGTCTTCCTGGCCGCTTCTGCGGCGCCGCACCTGCGGCCCCTTTTCCGCAGGTGCGGTTATGACAGCAACCAGACCCTTCAGCCTTCTTAAAATTCCATTTTTGATCCGTTAACCACCCGGAATCCACCCGAGGCCCGCCGGGACCCCAACCAATCATACCAACCAATTACAAAACACATTAAGGACTTGCTCGAGGCCTCAAATCATATCAAACAACGCTAAGACCATGAATAACACCCCGATTCAAGCTTTATGAACTTTGAACTTTCCAACTTCTACTCTCGATGCTTAAACCTATCAAATCACGTCCGATTGACCTCAAATTTTGCACGCAAGTCATGTTCGACATTATGAACCTACTACAACTTCCGGAATCAGATTCCGACCCCGATATCAAAATGTCCACTCCCGGTCAAACTTCTCAAAAACCTTCAAATTTCTATCTTTAGCCAATTGACTCCAAAATGACCTACGGACCTCCGAATTCACTTCCGATCGCGCTCCCAACTCCAGAATCACCATACGGAGCTATTCACTGTCTCGGAATCCCAAACGGATATCGATAACACTGAAATGCACTTCAATCCAAACTTATGAAATTTCTTCTAAAATGCTAACTTCCACAATAGGCGCCAAAACACTCCCGGGTTATCCAAAACCCGAACCGGGCATACGCCCAAGTCCGAAATCATCATACGAACCTGCTGGAACCTTCAGATCCTGATTCCAAGGTCGTTTACTCAAAATTCCAATCCTAGTTCATTCTTTCAACTTTAAGCTTCCGAAATGAGAATTCTCTTTCTAAATCGACTCTGAACTTCCCGGAACTTAATTCCGGCCACACGTACAAGTGATAATACCTGAAATGAAGCTGTTCATGGCCTCCGACTGCTGAACAGAGCACTAGGACTCAAAACGACCGGTCGGGTCGTTACACATTAGTTCCAAAAATCGACAAAAGCAGAGACTGTGAAAGCTAGCTTGCCAGAGTTATACTTCTGGCCTCAAATGAAAAAGATCCAACTGAGAAGAAATAAAAAGTAAGAGCAAATCCAGTATTCAATGTCTTCTTGCTTCGTGTCAGAAACGAATAAGAGATTCTAATAAAAGATGATTTGGTTCTTCCTGAACACTTAGTTATCAATTCCAATGGTAATAGTATGCATTTAATAAGAGAAATATTACTATCATTAGATTGAAACGCAATTTGTGAAAATCACATGATAGAATTAAAAGGACATTAGCTAGTAGAAATAAATATGTTGATCAACTAAATAAAAGGTTGATTGCAAAATTTTATAGCAAAACAAAATGTTTTTCTGTTTTTGACTCAGCAGAAAATGATACCAATAATTACAACCAAGAAGAATACTTAAATACTTTAATACCAAACTGCCTTCTACCATACCTGTTTGTTGTCAAGTTTATTATTTCATACGTATGTTAGTGTCACCGTATATACAATAGACTAAGTTGATCTTCCATTGTATTTAAGTTGATTAAGAAAAATATGCCGTCATGCTACTGAAAAACTTAAATACAGCAAATAGCATATGTAATAGCACACGGATGGTATATAGAAGTTTTGACAATAACGTCATACATGCAAAAATTATGATACCGATCAATGTTCTTCTAAGTATATTCTTATCTCTGAATTCAACTTTCGTCGTTTGAAACTAAGGAATATCATTTTAAATTAGTGTGAAAATAAGTTTCAGTATGTTTATGTTTTGCAAATATAATAAATAAAGCACAAGAACAAACATCTTAAATATTGGATTATATTTACCAAAATGTATTTTCTTGCACGAACAACTTTATGTTGCACTTTCAAGAGAGATATCAAGATCGACAACAAGAGTTCTGGTTAAGGAGCAACCAAAGCAATAAGAGGAAACATAGACAAAAAGAATATTGTCCACAAAGAAGTGTTCGTTAAGATACCATCACATTAAAAACTTTTAAACTATAATACATAATTATCTAACTAACATGACAAAATTGATCATTTATGTAAGTTTTGATGATGTCCTTTTATTTTAAATTCATGTATTATGCTAATGTAATACTTAATATTTTTCGGCATTTAGATGATTGTTGTATTATTATACATAAATTTCTCTTATTAATTAAATCTTATTGTTCCTTCATATAAATAAATATTTAAATCAGCACATGCCATTATAACGTGCAACACACGTTCATAAATACTAGTATTTATTATAAAAGTACCAATATTTCACGCTAAATGTTAGATGACTAAAATATCCTCATAATATTGATAGACATTTATATCTTTCAAAATTTAAACTATCTCTTCAATATTTATGTCCTAAACCCGTAAAAATGTTTCAATCATAGTAGAATCCAAATCCCTTGTAATGTAAACTATCCTTTCAGTTTATGACTTTCACTCCGTAAGTTGGTTATTCAAATAAGGAGACTGAGAAACCCCAATTTGCTACACTATGGAATATAAATCTTATCTGGTTTAGAAGTCCAGTTCCTAATATAAGGCTAAGAATCTCCAAATCTTGGTTATAAAGAAATGTCCGGGGCGTCCATTAGTTGGAAACATCGGAAGGAGGCGCCAAGGTATTAGTTTTATTCTATGGTATTATTGTAAAACAAAGGTAACAAAATTAGGTAAGGTATTATTAGTTTAGAGTTTGGTTTTGAGTTCTCAATGAGATTGAAATAAGGTGCACTACATGCAGGCATGGATCTATTAAGGCCCGAGGGGTGGTACGCCGGCCGCAAACTTCGGTAGAAATTCGATGTATATATATGCCCGAAATCAGTTAAAAAAAAAGGTTGCCACCCAGATTAACAGAAGTCACTAAGGAGCCAGCGGTAGAAGCTCAGTATGTCATATTTAAGGCGATGGAACGAGCTAGCCTTGTGACAATTTTGGCTTGTTGCATCAGATAAACAACAATTTGAATACAGTTATGAAAGTACCTAAACTGCACTTCACTGTTTTTTTTTCTTTGTTTAATTTTAATTTGAGTTAACTAAGGACTCCTTCATATTTATTAGTAGTAGTGTCATGGCAGTTCATGATCGTTATTATCAATATATTCTTTTAGAATTAATACAAATATTAGGAAAATTAACATGAAAGGCATTATTGTTATGTTACATTGTTTAAGTAAGAAAATTATTTTTATAAGCTTATTAGAACTGTAACGATCCGACCGGTCGTTTTGACCTTTAGCGCGTTCTTCGGCGGTTTGAGGCCATGAGCAGCTTCACTTCAGGTATTATGACTTGCACGCATGGTCGGAATTGAATTCCGGGAAGTTCGAAGTTGATTTGGAAAGAAAATTCTCAATTCGGAAGCTTTTAGTTGAAAGAATTGACTAAGGTTTGATTTTTGAGTAAACAACCTCGGAATCGGGATTTGAAATTTCCAACAGGTTCGTATGGTGATTTCGGACTTGGGCGAATGCCCGGATCGGGTTTTGGATGACCCGGGAGCATTTCGGCGCCTATTGAGGATGTTAGTATTTTGGAAGAATTTCATAAATTTGGGTTAAAGTGCATTTCAATGTTATCGATGTCCGTTTGGGATTCCGAGTCTGGGAATAGCATCGTATAGTGATTCTGGTATTGGGAGCACGCCCCGAAGTGGATTCGGAAGTCTGCAGGTCATTTTGGGATCATTTGGCGAAAGTTAGATATTTTGAAGGTTTTGAGAAGTTTGATCGGAAGTGGACTTTTTGATATCGGGGTCGGATTCCAATTCTAGAAGTTGGAGTAGGTCCGTAATGTTGAATGTGACTTGTGTGCAAAATTTGAGGTCAATTGGACATGATTTGATAGGTTTCGACATCGAATGTAGAAGTTTGAAGTTATAAAGTTCATTAAGCTTGAATTGGGGTGCGATTCATGATTTCAATGTTGTTTGATGTGATTTGAGGCCTCGAGCAGGTCCATGTTATGTTATGGGACTGGTTTGTGTGATTTACGGGGGCTTGGGGGCCTCAGGTGTGTTTCGGGGTGGTTTCGGATTATTTCGGGCTGTTTTGCAATAGCTGATGCTGGTGTCTGGTGTTGTTCTTCGCGTTAGCGAGGATCCTCTCGCGTTCGCGAAGAAGGATTTGGCTTGAGGGACTTTGCTTCGAGTTCGCGAAGAGATCCTCGCGTTCGCGAAGAAGGAAATCTCTGTTGCACAGGTCTGACTTCGGAGGCTCATATCTCGCAATCTATAAGGAATTTGAAGATGATCCAAAAATGAAAGTTGTAGCCCTTTGTGTCCAGTATTTAGAAAAGTAAACCCTTTAGCATTTAAATTTTTGTACAAAACGTTATGACTGGTACACTCCAGGCTGTCCGGAAAGATGAAGAAGAAATTTGTGTTGCACAAGGCTGACTTTGGAGGCTTATATGTCGATATCTATAAGGAATTGGGAGATGACAAAAATACTAAAGTTGTGGATCTTGGTGTCTAGTTTTCATAAGTTAAACCATTTATCATTTGGAGTTTTGTACAAAAAGTTATGACCATTATGCTAGAGGCTGTCTGAGAAGAGTTTGGGAATGGCTTTCGAGAATTTTGTTCATCGCAAATGCGATGGGAGGCCCGCGAACGCGAAGAAGGGTTGCCTGGCAGTGTATAGGTTTGCAAAAAATGGGTTTGGCTTATTTCATCACATTTCCTCCATGAGAGACGACCTAGGAGCGATTTTGGAGCTCCATCTTCATCATCTATGTCAAGGTAAGAGATTCCCACCTATTGCAAGTTAAGTACTTGGATTATATCTAGATTTTAACATGGAAAATCATGGGAAATTAGTGGATATTTGGGGTTTCTAAGAAAAGCCTAAAAATTTATATTTTTGGATTTTGACCACGAAATTAGACATGGAACTTGGAATAAATTATATATTTGAGTTCATGGTGTCATGGGTAAAGTTGATCTTCGAAATTTTTCGGAATCCGGGCACGTAGGCCCGAGGATGATTTTATCGACTTTTCAAGAGGAGTTGGAAATTGTTGCAAATAGGATTATAATGGGTATTTGAGTATATATTAATGGGTTTGCATAATTATTGACTAGTTTTGGAGCGTTGGGCATCGGTTTGAGTCGTCGGAAGGGCTTGGGAGCCGGTAATGGAACTTCGGAGCAAGGTAAGTCTCCTTTCTAACCTTGTAAGAGGGAATTATCCCCATAGGTGAAATAATTAAATATGTGTTTCTATTTATGGGGGCTATGAATGCACGAGGTGACGAGGGCCCGTGCGTACCTACTATTATGCTTAAGTCCGGGTAGTCTAGGACCGGAAACCATGCTATATACTTGAAATATTTGTAACCTTATTGTCAATTTTAAACTTCTTAAATCATATAGAATTGGTAAATGAATTTCTAAAGAAATTAAACATCATTTTCTTGACCATTAAAGAGAAGTTGCCATTTCTTTGGGTAATTATTTTCCTGATGAATTCTTGATTGATTGTTTGATGTGTTTATTTATATTTGACCGCGTCGCATGTATGATTCACGAGCGGGGTAATAGATGCATCTATGGTTCGCGCCATTCGACCCTCTGGCAGTGTACAGTTTAAATTTTATGTTGGATCGGACCGTACGACTTCGGCATGATTTGCGCATGCTTGTATTGCTTGCCTTGAAATTATAAATAATGATATTGCGTCCCTGGCCTGAGATAAATTGATAATTGAGGAAATATGAACTTGGAAATCTCTTATTATCAAAAGGATTGTTTACTTGCTACATCTTTCCATTGAGTTTACTGCTGTTTTTAATAAATCCACGACTGATTATATAATTGGACCACTAGTAAGTGTCGAAGTCGACCTCTCGTTACTACTTCTTCGAGGTTAGACTGGATACTTACTGGGTACGCGTTATTTTTGTACTCATACTACACTTGCTGTGCATTTTTTGTTGCACAGGCACATGTATGTCTAGTGGCCTTGTTGGTCGTAGCGACATCGTTGATACAGAGACTTCGGTGAGCTGCATCTCTCGAGACGACCCACAGCCAGCAGAATCTCCTTCAGAGTATTGTATTTTCCTTTCTGTCCAATTTGTATTCCGGACAGTTATTGTCTTACATTTTAAATTACTAGAAATTGCTCATGCACTTGTGACACCGGGTTCTACGATGACTATGGGATTATTTAGTATTTAATTTTTTTTAAAGACATCATTATTTACTCAGTGAAGTTCATTCTTTATTGTTTAATGTAAGGAAAGAAATGATTTCAAAAATACTAAAATGAGGATTTAATTAACTTCTTGGTGTTGGCTTGCCTGATAGTGGTGTCTGGCGCCATCACGACCTTTATTGGATTTTGCATCATGACAACATGGTATCAGAGCACTAGGTTCCCTTAGGTCTCACGAGTCATGAGCGAGTCTAGTAGAGTCTTGCGGATCGGTACGGAGACGTCTGTACTTATCTTCGAGAGGCTACAGGGCTGTTAGGAGCACTCCCCTTTCTTGATTCCTCATCGTGCGATTTGATTCCTTTGAGGCTTATGCCTTTGTTTCTTACCTATTCAATTATATGCGGCGTGATGAGAATTAAGGAATTTTGATGGTATATAAATATGGTGCAGGATATTTCTCCTTGCGTATTGATCGGGCTATTATCGTTGCCTTAGAAGGCCGTTCTATCGTTTCAGCTCAGTATCAGTATTACCTAAGGTTTTGAGATTTGACATTGATTATTATGACGATTCATGCGTTGTTATCGCCCAGTATTGATGTGATGGTAGGACACTGTGATGACCCAAAAGGTCATCTTTTGTCTTAGAATCCGATTCCGTGTTCCGAGGCCTTGAAACCCTTATTTTCTTTCTCCTCGATTTGCATGCGCAGTCCGGGCGTGTATCCGGAAAGCCCTTATGTGAAAAACTTAAGAAAAGATGATTTTTGGCTTAAAAAGATGACTTTAGTTGACTTCGGTAAATATTTTGGGTAAACGGACCCGGACCTGTGTTCCGACAATCCCAGAAGGTCCGTAGTAAAATATGCGACCTTGGCGTATGCCCGGAATCGAATTTCAAGGTCCCTCGCCCGAAAAATGAATTTTTGAATAAAATTGATAAGACCTAAAATGCAATAAATTAATAATTTGATCTTGTTGGTATCAGGCCTGTATTTTGGTTCCGGAGCCCGGTATAGGTCCGTTATAATACTTATACCTTATCTGTGAAATTTGGTGAAAAACGGAAGTGATTTGACGTGATTCGGACCTTTGGTTCAAAAAATAGGAACTTTGAAACTATGTTGAAAATTTCATGTGTTTTGGTGTTGAATTCATAGTTCTAGGTGTTATTTTGGCGATTTGATCGCATGAGCAAGTTCGTATGATGTTTTAAGACTTGTGCGCATGTTTGGTTTGGAGCCCCGAGTGCTCGGGTGAGTTTTAGATAGGCTACGGAGTGATTTTGGAACTTAGAGAATTGCTGGTGTAACTGGTATCTGATGCAGGCCTCTGATCTCGCAATTGCGAGATCAGGCTTCGCAATTGTGAGCAAAACAGGCATGGCAATTGCGAGGTCTTCATTGTAATTGCGAAGAAGGTTTGGGCCAGAAGGGTTCGCAAATGCGAACATATCTTCGCAACTGCAAAGAGAGTCTAGGAAGGGGTGTAATCACAAATGCAATCTTCTTGTCGCATTTGCGGAGGTCCCTGGTCGCAATTGCAACCATTACCTTCGCAAATGCAAAGGCACCAGAGGTGTGGGGAACTTCACATTTGCGATGGTTCTTCGCATTTGCGAAGCTCTGGTCGCAAATGCGACATCTGCAGCTATTCAAAACATAACTTAGATGGGATTTTTTTATTCATTTCTCAAATTTTCAAACCCCAACCTTCAAGAGGCAATTTTCCAAAGACCATTTCTTCCCCAAATCATAGGTAAAAGATTCTTAACTTATTTCTTTCAATCCATTTCATCTTTTTACAAGATTTCATCATAAAATCTTGGGTTTTTCATGGTGGAATTGGGTGTTTCTGGGTAGAACTTAGGAATTCCGAAATTTGTGAATTTAGACCTCAAATTGAGGTCGGATTCCAAAACCAATTGTATATTCGGGCTCGGGGGTGAATGGGTAATCGGGTTTTGGTCCGAATTTTAAGTTTTGACCAAGCGGGCCTGGGGTTGATTTTTGACTTTTTGGGGAAAATGTTGGGAAATCTATAATTATGCATTGGAATTGGTTTCTTTAGCGTTAATTGATGTTAATAAGTTAATTATGAATAGATACGAGCGATGGAAGTGGAAACTAAGGGAAAATCGGTATTGAGCCTTGAGTTTGGCCGTGGAATTGAGGTAAGTGTTGTGGCTAACCTTAGCTTGAGGGATTATGTGTTACTTTCTTATTTGCTACGTGTTTGAATGTTGAGTACAACGTATAGTTTAGGTGACGAGTACCTATACGTTGTTGTCGATTCAATACATATGAGTGTATCTTATTCTTGAAAATGTTGCATATTGATCATATTGTTTATGTGTAGACTAGAAGTTTCTTATCATGTTTTATGGGCTTTGGTATTGATGGGGTTTTACCCAAAGTTGAGATTGGTATTGTGGAACTAAGAGTTGAAGTAAGACTTGTTGTTGCCATTTCTATCTCTTTACTATTGTTGTCTCTGATTTGGGAGGTAGAGTGATAAAGCACGAAGGGTGATGTCGTGCACGTTTCTATTACATATGTGGTGAGGAAGAGTGATAAAGCACGAAGGGTGATGCCGTGCACGTTTTTACTATTGATTATCTGTTGAGAATGAGCGGTAAAGCACGAAGGGTGATGCCGTACACGTTTCTATTATTGATTACCTGGTGAGGTTGAGAGTAAAAGCACGAAGGGTGATGTCGTGCATTTTGCGTTTGCTGTGTTTACTTGTTATTATCGGTTCGAAGTGCACTAGTTATTTAAATTCCTCTACTGCTATGATTCCTTATTTTTGTAACCCCATATCATGGTTGCCCCCTTCCCGTTAATTTCTGCTCAGCTTTTATTAATTGTTATTCTGTTAGCATATTGTTTAACTGCACAGGTTTATGTTATTTGTCGTGTGCTAGCCTTGTCACTAATTTGCCGAGGTTAGGCTCGGCACTTACCAATACATGGGGTCGGTTGTACCGATACTGCACTTTGCACTTTCAGTGCAGATCCCGGTACTGGACCACACTGATCAGAGTTTGGGTTGCTGCCTTCAGTCCACAGGAGACCCAAGGTAGATCTGCCGGCGTTCGCAGACCCTGGAGTCCCCTTCCATGTATCTTAGTTTCCTGTTTTCTTTCATTCGAAAAAACAAATGTATTTCCTTTAAACCAGTATTTGTAGAAATTCTTAGACGTTCGTGGATTGTGACACCATATCTTTTGGGTAGTCGTGTCCTAGTGTGTTAAATTGCTACAACATTTTCGCACTTCATATATGTTTAGTTTAAATTATTGTTAGTTACTGTTTGGCCAATGATTGATGTGTTAGAACTGTATCTGTTGGCTTGCCTAGCATTCTAAGAGTTAGGCGCCATCACGATCCCGATGGTGGGGTATCCAGGTCATGACAAGTTGGTATCAGAGCACTAGGTTGCCTAGGTCTCACAATTCACGAACAAGCTAGGTAGAGTCTGAGGGATCAGTACAGCGGCGTATGCGCTTATCCCCTAGAGGCTACAGAGTTTAGGAATAACTTCACATCTATTCTTCTCTGTCGTGCAGTTTTATTTCTCAATACTAATTGAACTTCTACTCTGTTCTTTCGCAGATGGCGAGAACACGTACCGCTTCATCAGCTGATCAGCGGCCCGAGCCCCCAGTGGCAGCTCCTACGAAGGGCAGAGGACGAGGCCGAGGCCGTGGTAGAGGCCGAGGCAGGGGCAGGGCTCAACCTAGAGCTCGAGCAGCAGCACCAGTAGCGGAGCCTCTGGTAGAGTTTGATGATGAGGTTCCGGCCCAGACCGTTCTAGCAGGGCCAACTCAGGTCCCAGAGGGGTTCATCGCTACCCTAGTACTTAAGGATGCTCTGGTCCGTCTAGTGGGCCTTATGGAGAGTGTTACTCAGGCCGGCATACTTTCTGTAGCACCATCCATCTCTCGGACTGGGGGAGGAGCACAGACTCTCGCTACTCACACTCCGGAGCAGATGGCTCCCCAGTTTCAGACTCCAGCAGCTCAGCCAGTTGGGGTAGTTCTGCCGGCTGTTGTAGCACAGACCGGTGATGGATCACCTATGTCTTCTGATGCCTTGTGGAGATTGGATAGGTTCACCAAGCTTTTCACTACTACCTATGGCGGTACATCTTCAGAGGATTACCTGGACTATTTGGACAGTTGTCACGAGGTTTTACGGAACATGGGATAGTGGAGACTAATGGGGTCGACTTTGTTGCATTTCTTCTATCAGATTCCGCCAAGAAATGGTGGACGGACTTTTGTTTAGCCAGACCAGCTGGGTCGCCTGCTTTGACTTGGGATCATTTCTCTCAGCTATTTCTCGAGAAGTTCCTTCCTGTCACTCAGAGAGAGGAATACCGCAGGCGGTTCGAACATCTTCAGCAGGGATCTATGATTGTCAATCAGTACGAGACTAGCTTTATTGATTTGGCTCGTCATGCTATTCTTATACTCCCCACTAAGAGAGAGAGGGTGAGGAGGTTTATTGAGGGACTCGCTCAGTCTATCCGATTGCAGATGGCTAAGGAGACAGGGAGCGAGATTTCTTTTCAGGATGCGGCCAATGTGGCCAGGCGAGTTGAGATGGTTCTAGCTCAGGGGAGTGGTCAGGTGTCGAACAAGAGGCCTCGTCATTCTGGCAGGTTCAGTGGTGCCTCGTCAGGAGGCAGGGATTCTTTTGGTAGAGGCCATCCTCCCAGGCCATTTCATTAAGCACTTCCGGCTTTTCACGGTGCTTCAGGTGGTCGTGGCCCTCATATGCAGTATTCTAATTAGCTACGCTACAGTGCATCACCAGCTACTATCAGTTCATCTCCGCTCTTGAATTTTCAGGGTGGTTACTCAGGCCGTCAGGGTCAGTTTTAGGGTCGTCAGTCTCAGCAGCCGAGGTCTCGTTATACTTGTGGCGATCCGAGGCATATTGCTAGATTTTGCCCTCGAGCATCGAGCAGTTCTCAGCATCAGGGTTCTCGTGCCATGGTTCCGGCACCGGGTGTCCTACCGCTCGCTCAGCCGGCTAGAGGTAGGGGTCAAGCAGCTAGAGGTGGAGGTTGAGGTGTTAGAGGTGGAGGTCAGGCCGCTAGAGGGGGAGGCCAGCCAGCAGGAGGCCGTCCCAGGGATGTAGTTCAGAGTGGTGGGGCCTAGCCCTGATGTTATGCTATTCCAGCCAGGCCGGAGGCTGAGTCATCCGATGCAGTTATCACAGGTACGGTTTCAGTTTGCATTAGAGATGCTTCAGTTCTGTTTGATCCAGGATCTACATACTCCTATGTGTCATCTTATTTTGCTCCATATTTGGTTGTGCCTCGTGATTCTTTGAGTGCTCCTGTGTATGTGTCCACGCTAGTAGGGGATTCTATTGTCATAGATCGTGTATATCATTCGTGTGTGGTTGTTATTGGGGGTCTTCAGACTAGTGTAGATCTCTTACTTCTCGATATGGTGGATTTCGATGTCATTTTGGGGATGGATTGGCTGTCAACTTATAATGCTATATTGGACTGTCACGCCAAGACCATGACCTTAGCCTTGCCGGAGTTGCCTCGATTGGAGTGGAGAGGGACTCCTGGTCATTCTATCAGCAGGGTTATTTCTTATATGAAGGCTCGGCATATGGTCGAGAAAGGGTGTTTGGCTTATTTAGCTTATGTTTGATTCTAGTGCTGAGGTTCCTTCTATGGATTTCGTGCCAGTTTTTCGGGAGTTTCCAGAGGTATTTCCTGCAGACTTGCCGGGGATGCCACCCGACAGGGATATTGACTTTTGCATTGATTTGGCTCCGGGCACTCAGCCCATTTCTATTCCGCCGTACCGCATGGCCCCACCAGATTTGAAGGAATTAAAGGAACAGTTGCAAGATTTGCTTGATAAGGGCTTTATTAGACCTAGTGTCTCGTCCTAGGGTGCGCCGGTGTTGTTTGTTAAGAAGAAGGATGGATTGATGAGGATGTGCATAAATTAACGGTAGTTGAACAAAGTCACCATCAAGAACAAGTATCCATTGCCAAGGATTGATGACTTATTTGATCAGCTTCAGGGTGCCAAGGTGTTTTCGAAGATTGATTTGAGATTTGGCTACCATCAGTTGAGGATTAGGGCATCCGATGTCCCTAAGACAGCTTTTCGCACTCGGTACGAGCATTATGAGTTTCTAGTAATGTCATTTGGGTTGACAAATGCCCCAGCAGCATTTGGATTTGATGAACCGGGTGTTCAAGCCCTATCTGGATTCCTTTGTAATTGTTTTCATTGATGATATCTTGGTCTACTCCCGCAGCCGAGAGGAGCACGACCAGCATCTTCCGATCATTTTTCAGACTCTGAGAGACAACCAGTTATATGCTAAGTTTTTGAAATGTGAGTTTTGGTTGAGTTCAACTGCTTTCTTGGGTCACGTTGTATCAATAGAGGGTATTCAGGTGGATCCTAAGAAGATCGAGGCAGTCAAAGACTGGCCTAGACCCACATCAGCTACAGAGATCCGAAGTTTCTTGGGCTTGGCAGGTTATTACCGTTGGTTTGTGGAGGGGTTTTCATCTATCGTAGCCCCGATGACCAGGTTGACCCAGAAGGGTGCCCCGTTCAGGTGGTCGGACGAGTGTGAGGCGAGCTTTCAAAGCTCAAGACAGCTTTGACTTCGGCGCCGGTATTGGTGTTGCCCATAGGTTCAGGGTCATATACAGTAAGTATATTGTGACGCATCTCATATTGGACTTGGTGCGGTGTTGATGCAGAATGGAAAGGTTATTGTATATGCTTCGCGGCAGTTGAAGATTCACGAGAAGAATTATCCAGTTCATGATTTGGAGCTAGCATCCATTTTTCACGCGTTTAAGATTTGGAGGCATTATTTATATGGCGTGTCGTGTGAGGTGTTCACGAATCACAAGAGTTTGCAATACTTGTTCAAGCAGAAGGAGCTAAATTTGAGGCAGAGGAGGTGGTTGGAGCTATTGAAAGACTATGATATCACCATCTTGTATCATCTCGGGAAGGCCAATGTAGTGGCCGATGCTTTGAGTAGCATGTCAGCTAACATGGGCAGCCTTGCGTATATTCCAGTCGGTGAGAGACCGCTTGCATTAGATGTTCAGGCTTTGGCCAATCAGTTCGTGAGGTTGGATGTTTCTAAGCCTAGTCGTGTTCTAGCTTGTACAGTCGCTCGGTCTTCCTTGTTTGAGTGTATCAGGGAGCGACAGTATGATGATCCTTATTTTCTTGTCCTTAGGAACACAGTGCGGTACGGAGATGCCAAGCAGGTTACAGTTGGAGATGACGGAGTTTTGAGGAAGTAGGGTCGAGTTTGTGTGCCTAATATGGATGGACTTCGTGAGTTAATTCTAGAGGAAGCCCATAGTTCCCGGTATTCTATTCATCCGGGCGCCGCCAAGATGTATCAGAACTTGCGGCAGCATTATTGGTGGAGGAGGATGGAGAAGGATATTGTTGCATATATAGCTCAGTGTTTGAATTGTCAGCAGGTAAAGTACGAGCATCAGAGACCTGGTGGTTTGCTTCAGAAGATTGAGATTCCTGAGTGGAAGTGGGAGCGTATCACTATAGATTTTGTTGTTGGACTACAGACTCAGAGGAAGTTTGATGCAGTATGGGTTATTGTTGATAGGCTAACTAAGTTAGTGCATTTCATTCCTGTGGCATCCTATTATTCGGAGCGGTTGGCTGAGATCTATATCCGGGAGATTGTTCGTCTTCATGGTATGCCCGTGTCTATCATTTACGACCGAGGTACGCTGTTTACCTCGCATTTCTGGAGGGCAGTTCAGCGTGAGTTGGGTACGCGAGTCGAGTTGAGCACATCATTTCATCCTCAGACGGACGGACAGTCCGAGCGTACTATTAAGATTTTGGAGGATATGCTCCGCGCCTGTGTTATTGACTTTGGATGTTCTTGGGATCAATTCTTGCCATTATCGGAGTTTGCCTACAACAACAGCTATCAGTCGAGCATCCAGATGGCTTCTTTTGAGGCATTATATGGTAGATTGTGTCGATCGCCAATTGGGTGGTTTGAGCCGGGGGAGGCTTGGTTGTTGGGTACAGATTTGGTACAGGATGCCTTGGATAAGGTTAAGATTATTCAGAATAATATGCATACAGCTCAGTCCAGGCAAAAGAGTTATGCCAACCGTAAGGTTCGTGATGTGGCATTCATGGACGGAGAGCGAGTGTTGCTTCGAGTGTCGCCCACGAAGGGCATGATAAGATTTGGGAAGAAGGGCTAGCTAAGCCCTAGGTTTATCAGGCCTTTTGAGATCCTTGATCGAGTGGGAGAGGTGGCTTACAAACTTGCGTTGCCGCCAGGTTTATCAGCTGTGCATCCAGTGTTTCATGTGTCCATGCTTCGGAAGTATCACGGTGATCAAT
Source organism: Nicotiana attenuata (assembly GCF_001879085.1). Taxonomy (NCBI): domain Eukaryota; kingdom Viridiplantae; phylum Streptophyta; class Magnoliopsida; order Solanales; family Solanaceae; genus Nicotiana; species Nicotiana attenuata. Next base: position 53,664 of record NW_017672654.1, read on the forward strand.
CCCACGTGTTAGACTTCAGCACTGTCCAGTTGGACAAGGATTTGACCTACAAGGAGGAGCTGGTTGCTATTCTAGACCGGCAGGTTCGTCAGTTGAGATCGAAGAGTTATCCTTCGGTTCGCGTGCAGTGGAGAGGTCAACCTGTTGAGGCAGTTACCTAGGAGTCCAAGTCCGATATGAGGAGCAGATATCCCCATCTTTTCACCGACTCAGGTATTTTTCTATGTTCGTTCGAGGACGAACGATTATTTTAGAGGTGGAGAATGTGATGACCCAAAAGGTTATCTTTTGTCTTAGAATCCGATTCCGTGTTCCGAGGCCTTGAAAACCTAATTTTCTTTCGCCTCGATTTGCGTGTGAAGTCCGGGCATGTATCCGGAAAGCCCTTATGTGAAAAACTTAAGAAAAGATAATTTTTGGCTTAAAAAGATAACTTTAGTTGACTTCGGTCAATATTTTGGGTAAACGGATCCAGAACCGTGTTCCGACGGTCCCGGAGGGTTCGTAGTAAAATATGGGACTTGGGCGTATGCCCGGAATCGAATTCCGAGGTCCCTAGCCCGAGAAATGAATTTTTGAAGAAATTTGATAAGACTGAAAATGCAATAATTTAAATGATTTGATCTTGTTGGTATCGACCCGTATTTTGGTTCCGGAGCAAGGTATAGGTCCGTTATAATATTTAAACCTTATCTGTGAAATTTGGTGAAAAACGGAAGTGATTTGACATGATTCGGACCTTTGGTTGAGAAAATAGGAAGTTTGAAACTATGTTGAAAATTTCATGTGTTTTGGTGTGAAATTCATTGTTCTAGGTGTTATTTTGGTGATTTGATTACATGAGCAAGTTCGTATGATGTTTTAAGACTTGTGTGCATGTTTGGTTTGGAGCCCCGAGGGCTCGCGTGAGTTTTGGATAGGCTACGGAGTGATTTTGGAACTTAGAGAACTGCTGGTGTAACTTGTATATGTTGCAGGCCTCTGATCTCACAATTGCGAGATCAGGCTTCGCAATTGCGAGCAAAACAGGCATGGCAATTGCGAGGTCTTCATATCAATTGCGAAGAAGGCCTGGGCCAGCAGGGTTCATAAATGCGAACATATCTTCGCAATTGCGAAGAGAGTCTGGGAAGGGGTGTGATCGCAAATGCGATCTTCTTGTCGCATTTGCGGAGGTCCCTGGTCGCAATTGCGATCATTACCTTCGTAAATGCGAAGGCAGCAGAGGTGTGGGGAACTTCGCATTTGCGATGGTTCTTCGCATTTGCGAAATCTGTAGCTGTTCAAAACATAACTTAGACGGGATTTCTGATTCATTTTTCTCAAATTTTCAAACCCTAAACTTCAAGAGGCAATTTTCCAAAGACCATTTCTTCCCCAAAGCATAGGTAAAAGATTCTTAACTTACTAGTCATATTGTCCGCGCTTTGCGCGGTCATAAGAGAAGATAATAAATTTTAAATATGAACTTATAGTAAATTTGATCCATATACAAAAGATAAAAAATTTGTGCACATGCGTACAAATAAGTATATTTACTCCATCGAACTCCACAACTATATGTGTCACCAATTCTCAAATTTATTTGATTCAAATTTTAAAAGTTAAAAAAATGATTATTGTAGCAGGTTGATGGTCATGCACTTCACTACTCGTTAATTATCGATGCAAGTTTATATAAATGTAAAATGAATCAGATGTTGAATAGCTTATAAGTATTAATTACTGTAGAACAACAATAACTTACAATTAGGAATGCTACTAAACGGTCCAGATATAGGCCTATGATGTCAAGTGAATTATTATACGAGTCGCATTTTGCTACATAGAATTTGGCAGACTTGTTTTTCTTAGCCGACGTAACACTCTAGCAACCTCAAAAGTAGAACCTCAGTCTAATTCAATTGCAGAATGGCAACAACCAGAAGACCACTGTAGTCAGAAAAAGAAAAAGCTAGTATTAAATTACTAAAGCATATTTATGGGATAACAACAATATTTTCTATTTGAAAACGCACTTATGGACAATAAAAAGCAAAAACTGGAATAGAAAGTAAAGAAGGCTAACTAATTCCAGCTCTCACGAAAAAAATAAGGCGATGGCCGCTGAATGATGAAATTTAGCAAGTTGCCGGAAACCAGCACCACATATAAACAATCCACACAAAAGCTCTTAATCAATTTTTTCAGATATCGGTTCAGCATCGCTTCAACTTCCAGTAGCACCACCAATGGAAGGACCATCTTCATCCATAGTAGCTCCACCAGCTCCGCCTTGAATGACTGGATTGCAGATGCTTTTCAACTCCTTTATATTTCTTAAAATTCATTAGACTCTGCAAGTTGGCTACTCTTTCTCTTCCCTCTCACTTCAATACAACTATTCATCACCAAAAATCGCACTGAATATGCAGCCAGATTCTTCTCCAAAATCAAATACAGAGCATTGTTTAATAGTATCCTGGAAATGGACCCCATCTGCGAAGACGCTTTATGCTCCAGTCTCCATAATATGATATTGGAAAGGAGATATGTGAGAAATAACTAAAAGAGATCGAGGGAGGCAACTAAAAGCACAACATACGAACTGTAAATTAATTAACAACGATTAAGAATACTGTTTGCATTAAAATTAATACTACATCCATAATACATTGTGTTTACCCTGGAATCCGGATAACAATTGAATTTATATGGGGTTTTAAGGATCCGTGAACTAAAAGATACAAAAGGTTTGGATTGAGGAAAAAAAAAAATAAAGACTCAACAATTGTTGTTAAAGTAAATAATCGCAGAATATAATATTGCTTAGAACAATTGTGCTTGATAGCGTACAAGAATTGAGAGAGATGGTGCTGTAGTGTAATGGTTTCCGATCCCCTCTTTATGGGGTCTTCTCCCCTTTTATACATTCTGATTAAGGGTAAAAATAAGGTAGGTAAATTAATTACATCGTGGATCCCTGTAATTACGCCTTAATGGCCTGAAGTGGTTGAGAAAATCACGTTTGGGCGAGATATCCGGCGACGCTTGGTTATCCGTTACGAGTCCGGCTTCCGACCTTGTGTGTTTCTCCATCCGGTGGTGACTCATATCGAGCTCTGCAACGGTCTCGAAATGACTCGACCTCGGTTGTAGACGTGGCCGTCGTTCTACCTTGCATCCAGGTCGGGTTCGATGGCCCCGACTTGCCCCGAACCGGACCCAACCCGGTCGGGCTCAAGCAAAAAAGGGTATCACCCAATACAGATAGTCCCCTCGTTTATTAGAGAGTAATGATAATAAACGATATGATCGGTGACGTGATGCCCGTGACGTATGGCCATACGCCAGGTGAAAAAGCCATCGAGTGCTCTGACCACGTCTGCTGTAGGCATTTAATGCTTCTCTTAATTATCTGTCGCTTCGTGTCTGTAACTTCGCGATTCGTGCCACCGCCTCATGGGAAAAGTATAAACGACCCTTCCAGGTTCAACATTTCTTATCTTTCTCAAATTTTGCGTTGGTTGTATTTTCTTTTCATCTCTTCGTAAAGCTTCAAGAAATGGCGAAAACTTCACAAAGTGCTCCTTCTAGACCAAGCTCGGCCGCAAGCCCCGCTAGATCTGATGAACCTGCGCCAGAACCCCCATCGAAAGCTTTTACACCGACTGGTTGCTCGGTATCTGCCGACTTCCAGGTTGAAAACCCATCATCGGTCCCGGGCCGCGGCGAACCGGCATCGGAGTATATCAGCCTAATCACTCCCGGTTGCCTAGACCGGGTGAGGGCTGAATGTAGATGGGAAGGGAAAGACCTGGTCGCCCCTTCCCGTGACGAGTCGATTATGACTCACGTTGAAGGGTATCTTAGTGTATATACATATCCCTTCACCTTAGGCCCCTTAGAACCCATTATAGTGGAGTTCTGCCGGCGGTACGAGGTGACCTTAGGTCAGGTCCACCCCTCGATGTGGCGGATCGTATATCTCTTTCGGTTTTTTGTCGAGAGAGTCGAGGGCGATTTTCCCTTTACCCTCGACCATCTTCTTCGATTATACAGCCCTCGAATATTTCGAGGGGGATTAATAAAACTGGCCCGCCGGGCTAGCAAACCCCCATTCTCCAGCATCGATGAAGACAAAGATCGAGGCTGGATGAGCAGGTTTGTCCGGATCAGGACGTCCGACCTGATTCCGGC